>NW_009222264.1:0-15489 GCF_000690835.1 Fulmarus glacialis | reverse complement strand
GCCCGTACCAGACTAGGCAGTTTCCTAAAAGCCACTTGTCTGCCTTTTTGTTTGTGGAGAACTGAACAAATATATTTTCTTCTTCACTCTTCATAAATGGCTTGCAGTGTGATGCACAATTTACTAGCTTGCTTTGTGGCTGTTCATGTGCTGTTATTCAATGATCTAAAGGACAGGGCACTACAAGGGTAAATTCGCTTCTATTCCTATTAATCATCATGGGATACAAATAATAGCTGGTGGCATTTCTTAAAATTAAGTTGAACCACCCTGGTTCAGTTAGAAGTTTTTTAAACTTATCAAATGCTGTGATAACATCAGTGTCCTCAAAAAATTCTGCCAGTTCTAAGTTTTCTTTCTGCTTCAAATAGAGGTGGTATTTCTTCTTTCCCATCACAACAAAAAGGTGCGCTTTTGCTGGGCAAAGTGGCCACAATAATACATCTATTCATTGTTGTGAACAGCAAAACCTTTATGTAGGTTCAGAGACATGTGAGCGAGAGGCACCTTGTTTTATTTACAGCGACATGTAGACAGCAGGCAGCCAGCGAACTTGTTTATTTCTGTTCATATTTATTACCGCATACTATAGCACTGCAGCTGATTTCCAAACCTCTTGGCATTTTGTGTAACACAGGTTCTGGATACAGCAAGTGAGCCATTAATATTATGGGAGGACATTTCTTTGATGACTTTTATTATTTAAAGGTCCTGTGGAAAGCACTAAATGTTATGATAGAAGTCTCCATCTCGTGCCCTTTCATCTTACCTGTATTCAAACCTCCTCTAACAAAAATATTGCAGTAAGTTGCGTAAGGCACTGCCTTGCCTTTGCTATCTTCCAAAAAATTTCTCTTTCCCACTGCAAACAGCAATTTTCAGCCTGCTCCCCACCCCCACACTGATTTGTCCTTTTTTAAAAGACCTTTTGTTCACCTCTTTTGATGATGCTAAAACAAAAAGGAAGGAGACATGCACAATAATACATGGCCATTGGTGCCAAGGCTCATTGTCCTGTGTTTTTGATGATACAACCACTGCCCTTTCCCCTACTGTGCCAAGTGCTGTTAAGCTGCCAGCCTACAGAATTAATATTTCTGGCTCTCCATGCTCCCTGCTTCCACCATTTACACATTTTCTCCTCAAGAAGCAAAAAGGAAAAAAAAGCAGAATTTAATTAATTTTTATGTGAGTTTTTCTACCCATTGTTAAATGGTTCATATCGATGCTGATGGCTATTTTTAAATACTTTGCTCTTGCTCTCCTCTTAGTCACTGCAGAGTACTCCATCCAATCCTTTTAAGTGTGACTTATTCACTAAGAGCATTTCCCACAGCCTAAGAATGTCCATCGCTCAGCTATTTCCACATCTTGTCTGTGCTGTTTTGCTTTCCTCATGGCTTTTAATCAATGTGTCCTTAAGTAAAGGACAGTATTTGCATCCTGCATGGTAACTGAAATGCAGATTTAAAAGCTAAAATAGATATTCTGTTAGGGTACATGCATGAGCAGGTACCCTAATTAATGAGAAATTGGTATACTGAGCCCACTCAGTGTTGGACATATGATGGGACTGAGACCCCTTGTTCAGCTTGCCAGCACCAGGCATCCCCTTGAACACCTGTGGGGGAATGGCAGGACTGGCTCTATAGCCCCCCCAAACTTGCCTTGCTCGTGAAGACAGACACTAGTCTTTGTCTGCAGCTCTCTTGCCGTGGTACTAACATGGTCAGGGTCCCAGCAAAATGTAAATGATACCGGCTAGTGCCTTTGTGGGGATGAGAATGAAGAATGAATGGAGAGGTTAAAGCTTTTTTAGCTCCATACTTTCCTATAAATCTATGCCAGGCTACACACAGACAATGGAAAAAGTTGTAACTTCTGTTAAGGAAAAAGATACATAACCCATAGGATCCTCTCACAAAAAGACTTCGGCCTTTTCCCTCTCTATTTGCCAGTGAACACCATCTTTTCTATGAAGTGTGTACAGCTGGAATGGGATTTTTCAGACGTGATAAGGATTATCCTAAATCTGCTCCCATCAAAGGCAGCAGTAAAACTTCTACTTCTGACAGTGCCAAGAATTTAGGCCAATTCTGAGAACAGTGGAAATCTTATCTCTGGCCTAGTTAGGTGTTTGTTTTTGTTCATTTCCTAGGAGGATGATAACATCTGTTTGTTGTTCTACTCAAAAATAAATTCTAAGAGAAACAGTATTCTTACCATCTTTTATTATTATTATTTTTGCTATTAACTGTTGATTAGTGGAGCATTTTGATATGGCATGCTTTTTCCTAATCTTCCCTCAGTTTAGGTAACTACCCTTATAAAATAGCATGTCATTGCCAAATCTTCTCTCTTTTTACTTTTTAAATAATATGAAACACTCCATGTTGTGCATTTCTAGGAACAAAACTCACCCATTCTTCACATACTGAATTGTTTTCAATGAATCAGTTATTTACAGTGCAACCCAAGAGAGTAATGGTTTTTCTGACTATTTGCAATGCTGTTCTCCTAGTGCCTTAATAAAGATGAGCAGTATTTAACTGCCAGGCATCAGAGATCTCTTTATTTTAATTAGCAAGGGTGCTTTTCCTATCATTTTCCTTGGAACAAAATATATCCTGGAAGATTCTTTACACTGCTCCCCTAGCTGTTGCTTTGGCGTGAATTAAAGAAAACATATTGTGAAAGGTGAATAGCTAGGGAAAAAAAATAAGGTCTAACATTAAACAATATAAATGTTTCAGCCTTTTACTCTATCAAACCTTAGGACAATGTCTTTTCAATGTCGTGCTTTAGTAAAAGTCTTTTTAGCCCATGCATGTCTTTCTAAACAAGACAGACAAAAGCTTTTATTTTAAAAGCAAACAGCTAAGTGATTTGCTGTACACTTGCCATGAATAGTAACGAGTAGATTTGTGGTGTGTTCCTCTTTTTAATTAGCACATTGCTATAACCTGACTGCTGTTGTTGCTGTATGGATGCGTACTGTCTTATTACAATGCGTCTAGAGGATACCACTTGAAGCAGTTCATGAAACAAGTTAGAAAAAAAATACCATAGAGTATTCTTGGGATTGGTTTAAAATACTTCAATGTTTTACTCAATTTTTTATGGAAAGAATTGGCTGTTAAAGCTCTGAGTAAATCCAACTGTAGGTATTGTGTTGTAAAAAAACCCCTTTAAAATAGATTTTTGTAATTGGGAAAGGGTTATTTTCCAGAGTTGGAATATATGTATGTGTATATGTTGTTTTAAAAACAAAAGCATTGTTAGACTGAGTTCTCTTATTACATTTCTGTATGCCTTAAATATAATGAAATTTTAGGGTTTCATAATTGAGTAAGTTGGAGAAGACAATTTTTTTAAAATCACATTTTTGATAAATTTATCTGATGTATTATTTTAAATGCTTTTCAAAATTCTCACAGCTGTTCCAGACAGAGCAGAATTTTAAAGTAGTAACATTAAAGTAGAAAAACCTTACGTCTATAATTGAACGAAAGGGAGAATGGGAACTGACCAGAAATTTTGTCAGAAGTTTCAGGCAATGAAAGAAAAAAAAAAGATAGGGTTGGCAAAAGGGAACCTATATTTCATGATCGCAGCTGCACTTTTAATGGAGACTTCTGGTGATTCATGAAAATATCCTCTCCCAGAGAATACATACCATACTTATTACATAAACAAATCATAAAAAGATAACAAAGAATAAAATAGAATGGCTAAATCAATTGTAAATTTCTTCTGTTGCTGCAGATTTCAGAAGTATTTCATATGGAGACTTTTACCCAAATTTATTCATGAAATCTTCACACTCAGGGGAAGTTCAGGATTTTCTCCTAGTGTTTTTGCACATGGGCATAGAGGACGTTTGTCACCTCTGAGGTTATTTGCCGCAGGAATCCTCTCTGTCATGTCCTGTGGAAGGTAAATGTAGGTGTGTGTCCGTATAGGGTTCACTGAAATCAGGAAAAGGGACATGCAAATGGTTGTTGCTGGTTTTGCGTTTCTGCAAAGTTGGTAGCGGATCGCACTAGAAAGGTGCATAAAGCGTCTCTCTTACTGCACAAGGAATGTGACCTCCTGAGTTATGATTGACATCAAAGTATCTAAGAGAGAAACCAGGCTTTTAAAACAAATTCCTATGAAAATATCAGGACTGTTCAAATACCTACAGTGTGCTGGATATTGCCTTTCCATATATCATGTATCCATATAATTTATCTGTACAACTAAAACATACAGCACCATACTCAACTATAAGTCTGATTTCTCCACCACAAAGTACATCTGAGTGTGTAGACACAGACAGTATAATGTGTCTGTAATTCTTCCAGAACTTGTTTTTCATAGCATTTCGCCTACAGCTGTAATTGATAGTGCACCGCGTGATGTGACACCTTTCCTGAAAGGTCTTTTGTGGAATACATCTGCTGTACAGTGGGAAAACAAAATATGAGTCTTGACTGACTCTTGCAGTAGACTCAAACTGGGAAACTGTTCAACACAATTTGCATATTATGCAGATGAAAAGCTAATGACAAAAGAGTGTATTGGCAAACTCTGCCTTGTTATCTGGCAATGATGTGTATAGCAGCATGGGGTACGTAGACATAATCTCTTATAATGTTATTTCACAATTAAAAAAAATAAAGTCAGAGAAACGCAGTGAGAACCACATATGTAAATAAGATTCACTTGTGACAAACCACGTAATCCCATACAATCCAAGTAATCCAGTTCACTTTGGGACACAGGCATCATGATTGTTTGTTATTAATTCTGAACGGTGGAAGAGGGAAAGTAGCCAAGTGTTTACTGAATCCTCGTTTCTAGTTTGAACTGCTGCTTCTTCATCCTTGCTTGCCAGTTCTGAGTGTATTTCAAGGAACATTACTGAGAACAAAATCGAACACCATCAATATTAATGATCTGAACTAGGAAGATAGCTTTTAGTGTGCAAATTAATTACCCTAATCACAGGGTTTTTTGTATCCATTTTAATGAAATAACTATTTATTTCACCGAGTCCTGAGCTTTTCTTTTGCAAATAAGGCACATTTACATGATAAATACATGAAATTTAAATGGATGACTAAATTAAATTGAGGGGGAAAAAAGACCTTTTTAAACACAATTTTCATAGGAAAAACAGCTAGATTAATGGGTTGGTTAGCTGACTGGCATCTGTGATTAAATCTTTTTAATGTATGTCAAATAGAATTTAATGGACCTCAAGAAATGTCTACATAGTCAGTAATATTCAGAGTTTAGTGAAGATGCATTTTATCTCCTATTATTGGAGCGTAGACAGCTGAAGGCATATTGCTTGTCATTGCCCAGTACTGTATAGAGACATGACGGTCGGAAATAATAGTAATATAAATTTGCATTTCTCCTTTCCTGTGTGTGTTCCCCTTCCTCTGGAAATAATTTTTTTCTACCTACAGGAATTTAAAACAAGAAACTCCACTCTAAATGGTGGTTTCTGATTGTTTGCATAGTCTTCTGATTTAATCACCACATGCACTTTAGTTTCATACTGTTTTTTTCTAATAACGACAAGAAAGGGGAAAATGCTTAGTACAGAGGGACTTTAAATGTATCTTTTAGATTCTGTGTGTTTTGAAAACTTTATTTATTGTGGCAAAGCTTTGAAGGGCTCCATATTCAATAGAAGCAAGATTTGAAACACATTCCAGTTCATTTTTTGATAACAGTCCTGCAGAACAGAGCATCTTTCTTGCTTGCTTTTTTCCCAGTCGAGCCACCAGAGACATCTCCAGCTTCCTTTGATTTGAAATGATCAATGGCAGCTGCGGCAGGCAGGCAGGGTGCCCCAGGCACAATGCAAACAAGTCTCTCTCTCAGCTCACTAGGATTTACATTTCAATTGCTGCCACATTTTTAAAGATAATTATAACCTTTTTATATTTATATTTTTCTGTGGCCTCTCTAATATTTTAACAGCATAAATATTAATTTAGCACATCAAGAAGAACAAGCTTTCTTCACTGCAATCACTCGAACAAAAAATATCCCAAAAACACAGGGCATCAAACATGGCATCACAATCTCTGACCATTAGCCACACTTTGAAGGGGGGGCTTCAGCTGAATTTGATTTTGCATGGCCCTGCACTGTTTTAAAGATTACCAGAGAATAACCTTTCCTTTGACTTGAGACCAAACTGTCCTGCTACAAAAGCAGAATGTGTTCACTGTCTGAGCTGACATCTGTGACTCATGTGCCTCCAAACAGTGTCTTTACCATGCTGAAAAACATCAACTAGATATAGCTGCCTTGGTAAAATTGATTTTGTTGGAAAGAAAAAAGGGGGAAATTGCTGCTCATGGTATTGAGAATTTCTACAGAATTTTGCATTTCATTACTGCAGTCTTTTTTCATTCTTGTTACCCCTCCAGCCCTTTATAACCTTCCCCTTTTTTGTCAGGAAAAGCCATCATGGTGTACAAACAGATGTTGCTTTGCCTACCCAGATCATATGTTGGATAGTAATACATTTTTTGCAGCCTGCCCTACAAACGTTTAGCATGTAGCCTATTTCACTTATTTTTTTAAATCCTCCCCACCCCTTTTTTTCTTTTCTTCCACAGTTTCTCGTGCAACTACAACATTCCTAACTGCCCTTCAGTGCCCAGTATCACTCACGATTTTTACATTCAAGCACGTGTGGAAATCATGCGTTTTCCATAGCAACTGACAAATAAGGGGAATTAATGTATATTACAAAGAAAATTGATACCAGTACCCATCAGATGTTACAAGGAGGTAATTCTGTTGCTCTTCTTTATAAAGTGCAGAGTTACAATCATCGCCTTGGAATCCTTTTATGGGCAAGACCTTCATTTCCTACACACCAAAGCCGTGAGCTCAAGCATCGCTTGAAGCTGACTGGGGGAATAAAACTGCTTATGAAATATGCATGACTAACACATATGCTGGCAGGGGAACTTAGTGTATTATGTATGACCCTTTTGTAATTGTAAGGAAATTATATTCATTTAAATGGATGTTTATGACAGTTAAAGGTACACCTAATGAGACAAAGGTCATATGCCTAAAAACACAGGGTTAGCCCACTATTTCTGGCCTTGTTTGAAAAGACTATGCCTTTTTCATAGTTGTTTCTCCAGCACATGTGATCTATATTTATGCAGCTTAAAAGAGTCCCTGTCTTCTGTATTTGGATGCCAAATGCAGTATTAAACTAAATGCAATTCTAGTATTATATGCATACATCTGGGAAGTATCTAGACAACATATTAAAATTCGCATCAAACCTAACTCTCCTTTTTCAGCTGCTGTTGTTTGGGGCAGCTATAGATTTTTTATTATTATTATTTGCCTTTATGAAATGTAGGTATTTTTATTTTTCAAAAAATCAAACCCAAGTCTCCTAAAGGGGATAGGTTTTTTCAGTTTACAAAAGAGCTGCAACAAAGCTTGTACATTTCTGCTTCTATCAGCCCTCCTCCATGCAAAGCAGGTTTTGAGCAATATGTTTTAGTTTGTTTCTTCCTAAACTGTAACATTTTTGTAATATGGATTTGGCTTTATCTTCGCATGAATACATTCTCAGAGTTCAGGGACAGATGTTACACAGAACATTACACACAGCATCCTTCAGTGAAAGCCAGATTCTGTGCAATAAATGAACCTTTTGATTAGTGCCGCAGAGCTTCACCGGAGGTTCCTCTCTCAGAGTTATGGGTCTCCACAAAGATCCCTGAAACTTTCTTGCAGTGCTCGTGAGAATGAATCTACAGCTCAGCAAAGCCTCTAAGTCAAAGAGGACAAAACCAATTTACCACAATTCAAATCGCTGATAGGAGAAGCTAACAAATTTCAAGACATGTAACTGCTCCAGAAGTGAAGCTGAATCTGGATGTTATTATGCTCAAGGAAGTGGGCCAAGTTCATCTTGGTCTAATGCCATTGATTTAATACCACATCATCAACAGTACTGAAAGCAGCTGATAAATCTGAAAAAAATCACAGTGGATACTTGATCTTCCTTCAGGCCAAGAGTACTGCTGCTGTACTATAACAGGCTTGAAGCCAGGCTATCTAGGGTAGATAAAAGAACTGCAGATATTTCAGAAGACTTTTTTTATACTATGACCAGGAGAAGATGGTTTGAAAAAGACAGATAATTAGTCAGGTGTCAGAGAGCTCAAAGAAATCAGCCCTTTCCCCTCCCTGTGCTCTGAGTTTCTGAAGAAACACAGGCTTGGAGCTTTCTGTTTGGCCTTTCCTCTTCAGGATGGACATGGGTCCTGTTCAGACCTGGGCTCTTCCTCATTCTCCTCAACATGTCATGCTGGCTAATAGTCACATAAAGTGCCTGCCCATATTCCTTGGAGTTGATGAAAAACTTGGTTTTTTTCACGTAGGTTACCATATAACATCCATGAAACCCTGAAGTCAAAATAATTCTCTTTCTTTTTCTTATAGCAACAGCAAAGGAGTGGCCTTGCAACTGCATCCCAGAGCAGGTTCATTTTTTCTGCTGATAAGAGAGAGATCACTCAGTCTGCTGATGTAAGTTCAGAAAAAAAAAAGAAAGCCCAGAACAGTTCCACCATAAATAGTTTCAAGATGTTCAATTATTAAATTGCTTTTGTTCTATCTGGTATGAGAAATTCTCTGAATGAGAATATTTGTACCAATACACTAACAAGAGTTATCCTTCAGTTACACCCACATAAACAAGAACAGAATCTCATCTGTTTCTTGCAGTGGTTTTTTTGCAGAGCTGAGGTCAGAACATGGGTCTCTGAATCCAGTCCACTCCATGAAATGGGATGATGTGAAGATTGCAAAAGATGCAGTATAATTTGAAGAAAATCTACAACTGTACAAAGCACAAACCACTTGTCTTTCAATTTCTTATCTATTTTCTTGCAGCATGGATAGCATGCACCATATTCCTGACAGTAGCTCCAGCCCATTTGCCTGCTGTCAGAGGCTACTAGTTGCTAAAAGTTCTCCTTAAAAATCCATCTCAGGTAAAGTGAACAGGAAAAAGAAAAGAAAACTGGAAAAATATGCTGGACACAGTCACAGATGGGTGTTACTAACACTAGCTATTCCTCTGATTTAGCAATCAAATGAAAATTTTTTATTAGTCTTCTGTAGCAAAACCTTACATAGGAGGTCACAAGTTTTTGTTGCAAGCAACTCAAGATATCTAGATATAATACTCAATATAATACCAATAGTGACAGCAGCATAAGGAGCTCTAGTGGGCACTGATAATTCAGTTGTGCTGCCTAAATCCCACATGTACATCTGCAAGCTGCCTCTTAGCCTGAATTGGAAAGAACAGTTTGCTGGAGGTTTTGGAAAGCTGGAGGTGTTTAAAACAACTGATAAACCTTTCTCCATTTAAATCTGAAAGAAGGGGAGAATTCAAGAGCCCACAGAATGTGCTTAGATGACTGAATCACTCTCTCTTCAAAAGCAGAGGTATAGCAAAATCATGTTTTAGTGTTCTGAATATAGTCCGACAGCTTACACACGTTTTCTGAGCCTAGGTTTTATGTAAATTAATTAAGTTAATTAGCAGGCAACATTGAACTCATGCCGTTAAACCTATTCCTGTCCTTGAAACAGAAGAAAATTTCCCCAGCACAGTCAGAAAATGGGAAAAGAGGTTGTTTGTTTTCTTTTTTTTTTAATTTCTTGTGAGGAGATACTGTATCTTTTATCCATCTTGCTACCTAAATAGAAGCTGTAAGAAGTCTGTCGCTCACAAGTGTACATTTATACCAGGCACCCTCCTTAAGGAGTACATCCACATCAATATGCTGCTGCCTGCTAATGGCAGCGATTCCTTTTCAACAGGCATGAACTCCCTGCACTTTTCTTTTACTCTGTGAACTATTAGAAAACCAAGAGCAGAGATAAGAATGAAAAATAAGAAAAGAGAGTGCCCAGCATAATTTTGAAATAATTTATCAATTTTGCCTGAACAGTACGTGCACAGGAAGATAGTGGCTCTTTGCACACATATATGTTCCTTAAAGAGACATACAGATACATAGTATTCGTGTATCATAATGCTCAGAGTGCTGTGGAGATAATGTTTCACTATTCTAACTATACAGATTGCTAAAGAGATATTCTTGGGATTATCATTACTAAGTCTGTCTTTTCTTCCCCCCCCCCCCAAGCTCAGTTAAGAAACAACAGTCCTTTTCTTCCTGATATTGTTTATTTTTTGTCTTGTGGTAATTCTAGGGCTTTCCCTGCCTTTGTGGTATGGTAGTGGTGAAAAATTCGTGTGAGATAAAGCTCAGTGCAACACAGATCCAAAAAGTAATTTTTCATGTGGCTGCTGAGGTTGTTAAAATTGCAGAGATATTACCTATCTTAAGTTATGAATTAGGTGATTTAAACTACCTTGTAAAATCTTAGTGTTACAAGCAGCTACCTAAAAGGACCAAATACCACAAATCCTCTTCAACTCTAGCTTTCAAATCATATGTTTAGTTTTACTTTTTATACTTGCAGCATTACCGGTAAAGCATTGTAAACCAAATAGTGATTTCCTTAATGGCTTATTTGGGGAGACTGGAAGGAAATGGAATACTGAGCCAAAATTGTCGGAGACAGTCCAGATTTAATCAATAAGATTCTTCAATATGCCTACTGGGGGCAATGGGACAATTTCATTTCTGTAACATTTAAGATTAAACACCCCTAAATAAACAATCCACATGCTTTGCAGAGGACATTTTGCATGCAAATATTCTCCTTACTGTTCGCCCAGATCATGATGGTAAGTACCATTTGTACTACCATTTTATTTTATTTCAGAATCACATTTTCAAAGCACATCTTCTGATTGTTGTAATCTACCGGGCGATAGCTCAGTTGGCGAAGCAGTATTGTAGTGCATGAACTGGATTACAGCATATGCGTCTAATGCACTCCCATTGCTAATGGACATTAAATACATGGGATCTGACTGGAGCCAGTCCTCTTGAACTGGGTGTAAAGTGCTCTTTGCCTTCTCAGAACCACCTAAGTTTTTCCATGGATCTGCTTCAAAGGTGCTTCACCCCTTGCCAAGGTAGGCATGGCCTGAAGCACTGTGAGCTAGAAAAGGGTGCAAATCTGACTCTCCTGGAACAGATGGCAAAAAGTCTAGTGACACAGGCAAAATGAGTATTTAGTGGTTAATTGCATTCTTGGCTATTAAAGTAATAATTCTGACAATGGCAAATAAAATGGTGTTGTTTATTTATGAGGGGTTTTTTCCCATTCATTTTGCATGCACAATTACAGCTTGTACTTTCATGTTATGCCTAGATTTGGCAATATTTTTTTTAAAGATGACCCTAGATGATTCCCTATTTATTCTCCTTTTGTGGTTTGTGGTGAGTTTTTTTTTTTACATTTATTGACCATTCACATACACATCCTAGTTCACAACTCAATTTTAATTAAAACTTCTTTTCATTCATGAGGTTGGTGACTTCTTTAAATGTCATTTTCTTTACTATTCAGACTTTTCCAAGGTCTCCTGAGTCTACCTTTATTTTTAACAGTGATCTTCAGTTCGTACAAATCTATTGTCTTTCCTATAAGAACTGCTCATTTATTCATAAGGTGCCATCAGTAGAGATGGAGCAAAAAAGGACAACCTGAAAGTCATTCTGAAACAGCAGCAACAGATAACAAGTTGGGACAGCCCATTATTTTATTACCTAGAGCCATATGTCAAGGAGTAACGAAGAAATCACAATATACTGAAGTGCTGCTGTGTATAGAGTCTGAGAGAGACCTACTGAATAGTAAACCTTGAATAATAAGAATTAGTCCTCAGAGTATTTAATCCCAAAAGATGATAGAAAACAGAAAACAAGAAACCCTGCAAATGAGAAAGATTTTATAATTTCGTATCTGTATGTATTCTGCTAGGCTAGATACAGCCAAGAGCTTTTTAATCTTCTCCCTGAAGGATACTTTGAAAACTTACCAAAATAAGCAGTATGCCATGGTAGGAAGGGAAAAAAGTGTTTGTGTATGGGGGACTGTGAGGCAGGCAGGTGGAAGAAAGAACTTGCAGAATCAAGCTACAATGAACAATGTTAGCGTTAGCATGCATGCAAACAACTAGGAGATCAGACAGTAATCAACAGTAATACTGGAAACCGCAGCCTAGGCTTCTACTGGCTCTTAGTTGTTTAAGAGTATAAATGTATAAAGCTGAATGATAATTTTCTTTATGGCCTAATAAATCTGCCTAATAACCTTTCCCTTGCTGTATCTTTTCTACACCCACACTAAGACATGTGCATACACACACTTATATCTACCTGTGTAACCTGATTGTACTTGAAACTAATTCCTTCTAGAACAGCCTCCCTGCTGCATTGAGGCTACTAGTACAGTTTTGGCCATTTATACATCTCATACAGACTCTCAGAGCCTATTCTTTTTCTCAGTAGGAAGTCTTCAGGAAAGGTTCTCAAGCAGGGTCTAACAGCATCTTAAGAGTTTATTGGGAGTTTATTTTTTCCCTTGTCAGCATAACAATTTTGTGGGAGATATAGCCAGGATCTTGAGACTGCCTGCCTCTGGCTCAGTCCTGGTACCCAGCACTTGAGGCATCTATGATCCTTGGAGGCCCAGCAGCAGTTCCTGTAGCAGGCTAGCTCACGTGGCTTGTAAAACAAAAAGAGTTTCTCTGAGCAAGCCTATCTGCATTAACAACACTTGAATCTAGACAGTTGCAGTGCACCAACAATTCAAACTAAAAGAATAACAGTGGCTGAGTAGAACAAACTTCCAACTGTGAAGCAATTATAGTGCTGTTGAACGGCTGATTACTTGTGTGTGGTCCCCTCGGTTCCCTGATGTGGTGTGCTTATAGTTTCGCAATTGGATAAAATAGATTGGAATGAGTGCTGTCATACAGAACTGCCAGCTGTTCCACTGTTAATAAAGACACTATTTAGCTATTAATACATCTCATTCTTCTCCGCTGTGCTTATTCAAACAAACTATCTTTGTTTGTAGAGAGGGTGTGACTGCACCTGTTCTGGATTCAGGAATCCACAGCCTATGAGAGACCCCTTGATACCCTTCAATAACAATGCTAGCTTCCAGCCAGAGCTCCGTACAAAGACCAGACAGAATGGGCTTGCTTTTCCAACAGATTTAGCAGACAATGTTCTAAAAATATACAGGCTTTGGAGTTAGCTCCCTACTGCTTGTGCTTATGCCTCTATTTATTAAACCAGCTAGTTCTCTTTTAGTATGGGGACCCTTTATCAGCACTCAAGTTTTAATTTTTAGAACTTCATAGGAACAAAGAAAAAGTGCTAAAGTAAGTAGAACTTGAGGGGATTGTGTAAGTCATCCTTTGTATTATGTTTTACTGGACAGTCAAATCTTGATTCCTTGCATTTTGAGGGAATAGAGAAAAGGCCCAAGTCTTCTTCTGGCATAAGACCATTGCAGCCAGCTGGCTTTCATTAAAAGAGATTTATTTTTAGAATACATGGAATATTTTCCATCTATATAGACTCCCTAGAAACTGTATTTTGCTGTGTTGGTAAAAGAAAACTGTTGCTAAACCTGGCTTTAAACAAAAAAGCCATAGTAGAGTAAGCCCTAAAAAAGTAATTTCATAAATTTGCAGTAATATATGGCTGGTGCTTTTTTAATAAGCCTAAATGTTAGAAGGACATGACATGAAAGTTGCAGGTGGCTTATGATGTTCCCAAGTCCTTCATTTGGCTCCACTAATGACTTGCAATATGAACTTGGGGAAGGCCTTTCTTTTTTCTCCATACAAAAATGTTGCTGTTATCATCAAGTTCAAATACGGGAAAAGTTCATGATAACTGCCAGTGGTGGTTACCTGGGTTATAGATAGCAAGCACATTTGTCTAGTCTCCTTCCACATTGATTTAAGCCAATGATAAATACTGTGAAAAATCCCTTGCCTTCTTTAGACAGTTAGCTTGGAATAGAGTGAGACACTATCTACCTAATATAATCCCATTTCTAAAGCTAATTTGTAGCATATTAAAGCAAATGGCTCTATTAATTTTAATTAATGAGTAATACTGTGTAATGTAATAACTGCAGACTAAATATCAGTCCAGACCTTGGATGTGATAAAGGGTGTGAAAGAATCACTTCTTGGCCTTATGTAATGTCTTCAAACTGGGGGGAAAAAAAAAATCACTGCTAGAAGTCAGTGTCGATTACTTTAGAGGACACTGATTAACGTTTTTTTTTAATAATCTGGGTTGATTAAATAAAATATCAGTACAGAGATGCTGTTCATTGGTTGTACTTTTTTTTTTAAGTCTAGGGCCAAGTTTCAAATACAAACTTAGATATATAAATCCTCTGAGATACCCAAATATGAGTACCTTCCAGGTAAGAAAATAACCGAAGTGAATGCTGGGACACTGTCAAGAAAAAGAAAATATTTTCAAAATCACTTTTAACTAAATTTAAAAACTGTAAGTTTTAGAAGTTTCAAGTTCACAGAAAGAAGGAAAATTTATTTGCCTAAAGTAAATGATTTGGAAGTTTTCACACAGTGATTACATACTGTTTGAAGATAGTGTTTAAAAGCTAAATAGAAAAAAAATATATTTTATAACAAACAGTAACAATTTAGCTACAGCCCTTACCTGCTAATTGTCAGCAAAAAGAATCTACAAACTCCGAGACCCATCTCTCTGGCAAGAACTTGATTTATTCTCTAGCATTATCCACTGCCTAACCAGGCAAGCTATTAAGATGAATACTAGTAAGAAGCTGTTTCTTTAACTCATTGCCTGCCCTGGTTTCATCTCCCACTGCAAATTTTGGAGGTTCCATGTTTGCACGATGGGTATGAGGGCTTGGGAAGGGCAGGCACAGCTCTGACTAGTCCTGCGCTTGGTGCTCATGGAGTGAGCTGCAGCTGCAGCTGCTGACTATGCCACACACTTTCTGAATAAACTGGAGAAAAATGCCTCGTCTCTGGAGCACTGCTCCCCATATCTAAGAGCAGTAAGAAATTGTGAAGACAAACCGATTTATTACTTTCAAGGCCTTCCATCTGTCTTCTCTGTTTAGGTGGGAAGCTTTTCTGGTCAGATGCTGTTCCTTAATTTGGGCCTATATAATGAGTATAATGAATAGCTATTTGCGTTGGTGCTCCTTTGTGTTAGTACAAATAAACAGATAATAAAATAGATGATGACGTGTTCTTCATGCCAAACCCTGTTTATTTTTTTTTCCTGAATAAAAATAGTGAAGATCATTCAAAAATTATCTGCCTAGGTAATTGTTTTTCTGTCTGGCTCAACTTTTCTTGAAACCCTATGGGAAAATAAAAATAGCAAATGCAGTATTTTGTGGGCTGCACAAGAGAAAAGGAGAGAAGAGGGAGGTAAACTAAAAGAGATAAATATAAATATAAACATAAATATAAATAAT
>NW_009222263.1:0-68858 GCF_000690835.1 Fulmarus glacialis | reverse complement strand
TATTTTACTTAACTTCTTTCTGCTAAATGTAGTATCAATAAACTGGACTTGTGTATACGGAGAGTAAAAAAGTATGGTGGCATGGAAAACATCTTGAGGACTGTAATGGAAGGGAGAAAATTAGATGAACAGAGAAAGGTGGAATTTAAGGAAATTGAGGAAAATCACATGAAAGACAAATCTGTCAGAGAGTGCCAAACAGATGTAGAAAAACAGGATCATGTTACAGCTGGCAGCCTTCTCTTTCTCTGTTTCACCTCTTGCCTCAGTTGCCTCAAAATTTAGGCTAGTTAAAAAGATACTTAGAGCCTCTGTCAGGCTTTAACTTCTGAGAAGACTTTGGATTGAATATCTTACTCTATTTATCTTTGAAAATGGCATGTTAAAAAAAAAAATCACTGGGAAACAGTGTTTTTGTGGGGAAAAAAATTTACTGGAGACAAGGGAGTCTAGAACTGTAGACTGTATGCAGTGACACCTGTTACAACAGAAAAGCATATAGTACGTACATATAGTGTCTCCTGACAATCCCTGTTGTCTGTAAAGAATGTCTCTGTATGACCTGAAAATTGAAAGTAATCAAATACTTTCTAGCATCACGTAAAAGACTTCAGAGTTTTTTTCCTACTGAAGGCCTTAAGTCACAAATAAAGAGGAAGATGAGTTGTTTCATGATTGTATTTATAACTAAAGCTTGTGCATGTGCTTATTTCTTATTTTTATGCTTTTCCATCTTTTTTCTTTTTTCTCTTTCTTCACTTGATCCGTGATCACACCGGCTTGAATGGTGCTACATAACAGTGTATGATGTTAAGAAATCTCACGTAAGATAATTTACAACTGTAACAAAAGTAACTTAGATTTAGAACATTTAAATAAATTAATGAAATGCAGAGAAACGATCATGTTCTTTAGTAGAAGTTAATGTTGCTGTGCTTTCTTCAGACAGGTCAGGTGATCTACATTTGGTGAAAATCTGAGTTTGATTTTTTTTTTTTTTTTTTTTTTTTTAACCTGAACCTCGGTGCATGGGATCCTTTTTCTACATGTGTTCAGTTACTGGTCTATATACAAAAACCTGTGAAGATTTTCATTGTTTTCAGTACCCTGTGATGAGTTCTTTAGTACCAAATCTGATGCATAGATAAATCTTTAGATCTTTACTTCAGAACAGTGTGTAATGATGTTTATTTTTTCTTATCAATTTTCTTATGTAACTACACTGAAGCAAATGAACAAAAACATTAACTTTATGAGTATTTCTTGAATTGTTCTTCAATATAATACTTCTCAGGCATAGCTACTAAAACATATATGATAGCTTGCTTTTTTGTAAAATACCTTACAGATGGAGCAGGGATGATGATATGACTTCTCCAAGCTTTCTCAGTAGACCCACAAAAAGATTTCTTAAGATCCATTTACAATCCAGCTGAGAGAAGAAATCCCAGAACAACACACTTGAAAAAAATAAAGTTTTGTTCACAATGTATATGCATTTGAATTAATACAGAAATGAGTTAATAATTCATTGTGAACTATGATTATTTAAAAATAGCTTTATCAATAAAATATTATTTGCACTGTTTAATGGATGTAGTGTAAAAGAGATGGAGACTATACATAGAAACTAAAAGAAATGTCCTGTAAAGTAATGCCAAATTAAGTTTGCATGTCTGCTTTTTCTACTGACAGAAGAAATAAATCATTCTTACAACACTTATACTACAAAACAAAACCAGATTAGCTCTGAATAACTTCAAGATTATTAAAATTTGTATACAAGGTAGACAAAGAAATAGAATAAGTTCTAGAAATAAGCCAACTTAATGCATTCTTGAAACGAAAGTATGCATTAATGTGCATAATATGAAATTAACAAGCTAGATGTGTTACAGCTTGTATGACATTTTAAATACATTAAAAAGTTCAATTCCATTTTTAACTGCTCAGTTAAATAGGCAAACGTTAGAACTTAACAATTTTGTTCCTGTAGCTGTTGATGCTAGATATGCAACAGTTTTATTAACTTTGTTTAATTTTTTTGCTTTAGTTAAATACACAGAAGTAATATTTCAAGCATTATTATGCATCGTGTTACAATCCATGCTAAAGCAGATAAATTCCCTGATTTTCATGGCATTGCGTATGAATTCAAAATCATCTTGCAAGAAGTTATACTGTTGGATGTTGCTCAAGAGATCAGGATTGCCAACAAAAAATACAACACACAATTGTGTGCTCCCTTTAAATTAGTATATGTGATGAAAATTAAATAAAAAATTAGTGTGTGGTGAAAATCTTCAAGTTAGCTTCTGGAAGCAAAAAGATATCCATAACACAAGTAGCCTTTTCAATGTTAGGTATAGTAGATTTATTTCTGAACATGTTCCTGGAGTTGGCTGACTTGGTCTTGCAGTTCAAGAGGACACTGTACTTGTGCTAGACAAGTGAACTGTAAACCCCTGGCTCAGCTGACTTCTATGAAGTTCACTCTAGTCAGTGTTTCAAGGAACAGACTACTGAAGTGAAGAAGTACTTGTAATGCTTAAGAGAGTCTTTTAGAAATTAGAGTGAAGTCTGGAGATTTAAGGAGAGATACTGTTTTGACTGACCTACACCAGGGTAAAGTAAAAAGCAGCCCATCACCCTTAGCAAAGCTTGAGGGATATTCTGAGCAGTGATTTTTTTAATTTTTTTTTTAATGTAGCCTATCTCCTTTTCTAAGTGTAAAACGCTACATCTTTAATTATTATCTGGAATTAATTTCAGAAGCTTGCTTTGCTACTTGCAGCCAGGCAGCATCTTCAGATAAAACCAGTATTGTAAGCTCTTCAGATTACTTCATATCTTGTCCATGTAATGAAGAAATAATTTTACTTAGACAATGTGCCGCTTTCCACATCTACAACATCTTACCTAATGTCAGTGCACTGTTTGAGTAGTTGCAAGAATTTTGATATAAATCCTCTACCCATCAGCATCTGATAACCAGACAAAACAAAGTTGGGGGTGGGGGGGAATAAAACTTTTAAATGCAACGAAATCAGTTGGAGCTGGAGGATTTTGGACAGGCAAGAGCAAAAAATAGTAATTTTGTTTAAGAACAGGAACTCTCTCTTTTATGCAGAAATAATTTCCATACATGTTGTTTTTTGATACTATTTCTTTAAAAAGTTATTTAAATTAAAAAAGGTAATCTGTGTTCCTATACAAAGAATTTATTCACTTTATGATCTGTTAATGACTTGTTGAAACAAAAAAGTGCTTAGCATTATCTCATGAAGAGCATTCAAGAATTGTAAAACATTTCTTTTGGTACAAAGTTCTAGACTCTGGGTTGGAATGTGCTTTATTTCTTTTCCTAATTCAGGCCACGGGGTGCAGGCAGGGTTGAATTATTATTAATAGCAATATAATAGTGAGTTAAAATTTCTGTGTGCCTTGATATTGAAAGACTGCCATAAAAAGAGAGTATCCTCGCTACTTGTATGACAATCTAAACTGCAAGGGAAATAGCTGAAACGAAAACCCATAAATATCATTAAAATTATTATGTCTGAGAGTAAGCAAGAGAAACTAAATGGGTGGATGAAAAATGTCAGCAATAGGAATGTGGATAACAGAGATAAGGGATGTAAACCTGGCAAAATTGATGAATTGTTAGATATTTAGTAATTACTAAACCTCTGATAATCTTCCTATGGCTTACTAGGACAGTGTTTAAAACATAATCTATAGACTTTAACTTGTCAGGGTGGGTTTTTTTTTTTCCTTTCAAGTTCTTTGGTGGTTTATCGTAATTTTTTTTGTGCTATGCTGGGAAATTGCTGGGAATCGAAGAGCTTTGATCTTCATGATGTGCACTTCATTGACTCATGCAGAATATTAATTGTGCAAATCCTCTGAGTAGACAATGGGCCCTACCCATTGTGGGGAGATGCAGAATTGCTTTATGATGCAAAAAGATTGATGCCATTTCAATAGCAGTGGCTGAGATTTCACTACTAAATTTTACAGTGGAGTTACTGGCGGAATCTCCTTTACTTTCATTTTGCAGTGGAAACATTTTTCTTTGCTCCTTCATAGAATGGCTCCAATATCATCCTATTGCTCTCCCTGGTAACCTTGTGTAAGATGCTCACTCTCCTGTCTCACTTTAGGAAAAGGAAGTGGATAGCTGGTGCTTCCATAGAAGCAGATTAGTTCTGGTCTTTCCCTGTAAGCTTTACCAGTGCTGTGCCTTCCCCATCAATGCCTGGTGCACCTTCATCCCGTTTGTTCCCTGTGATAGCTACAGCAGCACAGGATTCAGCTCATGAAATGTAGTGATCTTGGACAATGAGATAACCAGAAGGTCAAAACCAGAATTCTAACTGAGGAAAGTTTTACAGTACTTAGCTATACCTGAAAAAATAGATGAAGAAGGAGCAGGTAAGGTCCAGGTCCCTTTACCAAGTCTGTTCCAGGAGCCACTACTCAAACACTGCATAAACTAATCCCCTCCACAAAAGGCTGCTATCCATGGAGTGGTGAAGCTATACAGCAGTTAAGATACAGCAATTTTCAGTCTGTTGTATAATTACAGGTACAAAACAATCTGGTAAAACTTTAAATTTAAACTTTGGCTAAAAGTGTGGCAAAGGCCATCGAGAGAGGGGAAGAAAAGAAAAAAGTTTTTTTTCTTGTGGCATGAAAACCCCAAAGATGTAATACTAACACAGAGAAATGCTTTAGTTAAGAGGCATTTCCTTTAAATTTTGTAATTCAGTATTTTGAATGTTTTTTTAAATGAATACCTGAACAATATGTTTATACTTCTTTAAAAAACATTAAATGGACCTTTTGAGTGTCAAAAATTACTTTTGAATTTTTTTAATGCAATGAATGATTAATTTTAATTGGATTTCACTTTAAACCATTTTTAGTAATGTTTTTTTAATTTCATAAAAAAATTCTTTCTTCATATTTAAAGTTTTTATTATGATCATGAAATTAGTTAGCTTGTTTCTCTGAAATTGGCCTTTTATGTATACTCATGTAACAGGAAAAACTGTCTAGAAATATTAAGAATGTTAAGAAAAGCAGCAAATTATTTTTCTGCTCTTTGCTAGAGTCAGTAAATTATTAGCTCCCATTGCTCTTGTGAAGACCAAATCTACTTCAGATTGCACAGAATGCTGAAAAAACGAGAACCATGGTGTGATGCAAATTGACCAAATAGCTACTGAATGTTGAATTCTAACAATACTTCAAACAGCTGCTTTCTTCTGGGAGATTAATATTAAAAACTTCAAGTAGAATAAGACTTGACAAGACTGGACTACTGAAAATTTTTAGGCAATTTGAGATTACTTAGAATTACTGAATAACTAGTAATTTTTTAAAGGCATATACTCAAAATTTGTCACAGTTTTCAAAATAATGCAAGACCATTGTGAAGTTTGTCACTAGGGGACATGTAAAGAAAGAATTTACATTCTTAAATAATATATGTGTTTTTCTCACAATTTTTCAGGAACATTAAAAGTTGATAATTTTATTATTTAGATTAATTTATTAACTTATTAATTTATTTAGATTAATGGGGGTATGTGGAGGGGAACTAATGCTAAATGCTTAAGAAAGCTTAGAGTTTGAAAAGTTGAGTGACACAACACATAGTTCCTAATAACTGGTTGCTGAAAGATCTTCCCTGACTGATTCAGGCATTCAGGGTGGCAGCAAGGGGAAGGGTTCTGTAAAGGTATTACTGACCTGTCTGCGTCAATAGTTAAAATGCTGTCATGTGGAAATAGTATATGTGGTTCACAAATTGCAAGTGCTAAGGTAGTGTAATATAAGAGAAACTGAGATATAAGGAATATTTTGTTTACACTGGCTGTACACCTATTACTAAGTCAAAGGTCACTTCATATTTAAATTAATATAAAATTTTCCAACTAAAAATATTCTCAGGACTGAAAGTTGTGCATTAGTAATAGCTCAAAAAGACCCAGGAGTGGCTATAATAGACTTGCACAGTAGTTGGTTTTGGAAGATTCTACAAAATCTTTTGTATATTTAAAATGCAGCCACTTCATTTGAAATATCACATATTAAAAGAAATATTCTGAAATATTTCATTTAAACAATTAAATTTAGGGAAAAAAACCACCGAAGTTTTTCATAATAGGGAGAAATCTGATTTTCAGACAATTCCAGTTGACACACTACTTGTAATTTTCTATATACAAAAACAAATGTTAAATATCATTAAGAATTGAATGAAGTATACTCTGAAGTGATTATAAACCCTCTTCCTTCAATGAACTCCCTAAATAGTAATGAATGGGGAGTTAATCAGAGGGTCTGCTAGCTGTCGATGTTGATTCTTTGTGAATTGATTTTGTTTATAAAAGACTTCAAACAAAGTTGGGGGGGATGCAATAGTGCTTAGAAGGAACTCTTCCTGGGCTAAACAACAAATCATCAGGGTATTTGATACAGTGCTCAGTGGCAGGAAAAACATTGCTTATCTAATGGAAAAATAACGATGCAGAAATGAATGAAATAAAATACTGGACGTTTAAAGATGGTTCTTAAACCATATCTAATCAAATTTTCCATGTTTGTCCAGGCCCTCCAGCTTTTCATATTCATAGTTTTTTGAAATTAAATGTAGATGTGTTTAGTTGACATTTTCTTGGTAGAGAAGCATAAAATTATACCCTGCTATTAAGGCATCTCTCTGTTCCCAAGGGTAGTGTGGACCTTTTAAATATCTATTTTTGTTAGAAGAAGGAATTTTTTAGTTAAATTTCTTGAAGTTCACATGGGGATGCAACTTAAAAAATAAATGCTGTCAGATACAAATATTCTAATTACACTAGTTATTGAAACCCTCTATTAAGATCAACTCTTTACTCTTTCATTCTACTTATGTACACTTATGTTGATTTAATTGTCTGGAAAGAATATAAGGAACCATATAGAAACTGAAAAAAAAAGAGATTTTTTTTTTTTTTTTTTTTTCCAGTAAGGGGAGTGACTTGAGTAGTGCTTCAGAGGGATTCTCAGCCCTTTCCTGTGTGATCTAGTAGGTAGGACATATCTAATGTGATTTTTGCAGTCTCCTGAACATAAACACTGCTATCACAATGTTCTGTGGTAGAATAGCATTTCTGGTGGTATTTGCGTCTTTATAACGTTGCAAGCTAGGCAAGGAAAGAGACAGACACTTTTCTTTGAGTGACAGTTCCCACAATGCCCAGTATTACTCTGTCCAAGTAACATGCAAGCTCTCTTAAGGCTTCCATTAAACATCCTTCACAGACTAATCCTATTTGTTGTTTACTAATTACATCTTTTAGGATAATAGATTTAAGAACAGCTCTATCTGACTTTTTTACTATAGTCTGTATTTCTTCACTTTCTCTCCTGCAGATCTCCTGTCCGATTCCTCTTTTACCATGTGTCAGATCTGGTCTGTGCAGGCAGAAAGCCAGTCAAATACAATGACTATAAAATTCTGCGAAACCCAGCAATAACACAAAAATCCAAAACAAGAGAGTTGAGGATGATGTGAATAAAAATGAACTGGTAATTTTAATTCATGGACAGTTTATACCCTGAGGTACCTCTTAATTGCATTTTAATTCTTTGTGATTATGAGTGGAGGGTTCCATTTTAAGCTTACATTCTGTGTAAAATAATTTGCTAGGCTGGTAACATGTAAATACTTGAAATCATAACTGTACTCTTGTCTTTCACATAAGTATATAGGAGCTGGGTCTAAACCACAGTGAAATCACTTTGCTGACCTCACTGGAATTCAGAATAATGTCTGTATTTGTAACTGAAATAGATTTCAACATATTCAAACTAAAAAAAAAGTTTTTCCATCAGTAATTCTTCTTTAATTGACTTTTAGGTAAGACATGAGGGAAAAAAAGTGCTTGGAATTTCCACTTTACCCAGCCTCACAGAGTCTTGCAGATTATAGACAAGGACAAACTGGATTATGAAAGTTGTAATTTTTTCAGGACAGAAACAATAAGCATCATTTTGTTCCATAGTTCATCGGCAGAAAAGCTGACAGTTAAAACATGGAGCTGAATTTTTCTTATTCCCTAAAGACCATAGACTGGGACAGGATGGGAACTAGACCTTCATACATTTATTTCAGTGCTTCATAAAATGAAAGAAGTGCCCTGTACGAAGAGACTAGCTGTAATCATTACATGACTGCAAATGCTTTTTCTCTGCCTGGAGCATTCTAGTGTCCACCACCAGACTTCCTTAATCCTCTAGCTTGCTGACTTGTCTCTCAAATTCCCAGGGCAAAATCCATTTCTCTATTAGATTATTTGAGGTTACTTTGACTTCTACATATCTCCTGGTTAGTGCAGTACCCGTAATGCCCCTCAGCTATCTACTTTACATTGTAACATATAAAAATACCTACTGTCCTTCCTTTTCTTCTTTTTGAAAGCCTATCTTTGAATTACTAGTGAGTCAAAAACGTTCTGAACTTCTTGTTTGGTATTCTTGTTTCTTCTTCAGCAAATGCAGTTTTCTACCAGAACAGCACATTTATCTTTCACTTGTGTATTTGAACAACACCAGCACATTGCCCACCAACAGGGGATTGGTTTTATGCAAAACTTAAAGTATGAAACACGGCCTGAGTGACAGGGAGGGCCACATAGTGTTTGTTTCCTATCTCTCATCACATGCAGCATTTCATGAGGTTATGCAGGGAGAAAATTAGAAGGACCAAAGCCCAACTAGAATCTGGCTACTGCTGTAAAAGACAACAAAAAATGTCTCTATAAATACATTAGCAACAAAAGGAGGGCTAAGGAGAATCTCCATCCTTTATTGGATGCGGGGGGAAACACAGCGGCAAAGGATGAGGAAAAGGCTGAGGTACTTAATGCCTTCTTTGCCTCAGTCTTTAATAGTCAGAGCAGTTGTTCTCTGGGTACCCAGCCCCCTGAGCTGGGAGACAGGAACGGGGAGCTGAATGAAGCCCCCATAATCCAAGGGGAAATGGTTAGCAACCTGCCAGACCACTTAGACACACACAAGTCTCCGGGGCTGGATGGGATCCACCCAAGGGTACTGAGGGGGCTGGTAGAAGTGCTCACCAAGCCACTTTCCATCCTTTATCAGCAGTCCTGGCTAACGGGGGAGGTCCCTGTTGACCGGAGGTTAGCAAATGTGATGTCCATCTACAGGAAGGGCCGGAAGGAGGATCCGGGGAACTACAGGTCTGTCAGTCTCACCTCGGTGCCAGGGAAGGTTATGGAGCAGATCATCTTGAATGCCATCACGCGGCATGTACAGGACAATCAGGTGATCAGGCCCAGTCAGCATGGGTTTATGAAAGGCAGGTCCTGCTTGACTAACTTAATCTCCTTCTATGACAAGGTGATCCACTTGGTAGGTGAGGGAAAGGCTGTGGATGTTGTTTACCTAGACTATAATAAAGCCTTTGACACTGTTTCCCACAGCATTATCCTGGAGAAATTGGCTGCTCATGGCTTGGATGGGCATATCATTCACTGGGTAATAAACTGGCTGAATGGCCAGGCCCAAAGAGTGGTAGCGAATGGAGTTAAATCCAGTTGGTGGCCGGTCACAAGTGGTGTCCCCCAGGGCTCAGTATTGGGGCCAGTTCTGTTTAATATCTTTATCAACAATCTGGACGAGGGGATTGAGTGCTCCCTCAGCAGTAAGTTGGCAGACGACACCAAGTTGGGCGGGAGTGTCGATCTGCTCGAGGGTAGGAAGGCTCTGCAGAGGGTCCTGGACAAGCTGGATCGATGGGCCGAGGCCAACTGTATGAGGTTCAACAAGGCCATGTGCCGGGTCCTGCCCTTCGGCCACAACAACCCCATGCAACGCTGCAGGCTTGGGGACGAGTGGCTGGAAAGCTGCCCAGAGGAAAAGGACCTGGGGGTGTTGGTCAACAGACAGCTGAATATGAGCCAGCAGTGTGCCCAGGTAGCCAAGGCGGCCAACAGCATCCTGGCTTGTATCAGAAATCTTGTGGCCAGCAGGAGTAAGGAAGTGATTGACCCCTGTACTTGGCACTGGTGAGGCTGCACCTTGAATACTGTGTTCAGTTTTGGGCCCCTTACTACAAAAAGGACATTGAGGTGCTGGAGCGTGCCCAGAGAAGGGCAACGAAGCTGGTGAAGGGTCTGGAGCACAAGTCTTACGAGGAGCGGCTGAGGGAACTGGGGTTGTTTAGCCTGGAGAAGAGGAGGCTGAGGGGAGACCTTACCGCTCTGTACAACTACCTGGAAGGAGGTTGTAGTGAGGTGGGTGTCAGTGTCTTCTCCCAAGTAACAAATGATAGGACGAGAGGAAATGGCCTCAAGTTGCACCAGGGGAGGTTTAGATTGGATGTCAGGAAACATTTTTTCACCAAAAGGGTTATCAAGCATTGGAACAGGCTGCCCAGAAAATTGGTGGAATCACCATCCCTGGAGGTATTTAAAAGACCTAAATGATTCTATGATTTCTTATACAGAGGATCTATAATGGCACCATTACAGCAATCCGTACACTCCTTCAACACATCCCAGCCTACAGGAAGCCAAAATGTAGTAAGAAATGTCAAAAGAAAAGCCAAATATTCAGGTGTTGAGCAGATATCTCTTTGAATTCCAACACCAGGCCTCACTAAAAGTCTTTTAGGGGTTTCCTGCAAGTTACTTAGTGGTAGTAACCTCTCTCTGATGTCAGCTTTGCTTAGCATAGCAAACTGTGAGGGAACTGAGGTCATCAGGGGTGTGGGTTTTGATTGATTGTAATGGCCAGTCTTGGTCTTGACATCAATAGCTGTCTTGGGTGCAGCCTTCATGCTCCAGGTCACTTCGTATACTTTTTTCCATGTGCACAGAGAGAATGCAAGCAGGTTATAAACAGCGCAGAATTACAAATCAATTGCTTTTTAGCAAATGTGCGTAATTGAGACTAAGCTAGCTACTGCCTAAGCATTAATACGTTTGCCATCCCCGGGACCCTAAAGGTGTCTTTGCTGCCCAAGATTTTGTTGGGTGCGTGTGGAAGGGTCAATCTCTATTCTTCCTTGGAAGGGGCTGATCTTCCTTGTTGCCGAGTTCCCATCTTTAAACTCCCTGTATTTTCTTTAAAATCGTATGTCTTTGCATATTAGTGTTTTCCTCTTTAATCTCTGAGCTTAGCTTTGACTGCAATTTTACCTTTCCTACCTAGCTTGGCTCTAGTCTATGTATTTTCTTGTAATGTAGCCCAGGTTTGAAAACATGAAAAATGTTGTGTAGCTGTGTCCCCTCAAAACTAGATCTTGGAGTCAAGACATCTGGAAGGGATGGTCACAGAAGCATTTCACTTGCAGCTTTTTGGGGGGATGGAGAGGAAGACAGCAGATGAAGGTTGTTTTCTGTTTCATAATGTTTGCAGAGCTAGAAGAAGCGTGAGGCTCAGTAGCATTAGCGCGGAGGTGTAATGGGTCTGGTTGCAATTCAATTAACATATTACTGCTCTTTCCTATTACCATCTCAGAAATAGAAAAGAATAGGCAAGACATTTCCCATTTTTGATAAAGGCAGAGATAATGCAGTTAGTAAAGGCAACAGATGTTGAAGCAGGAACAGAGGATAGAAGATAGGAATGCAGGAAAGTAAGAGAAGAGAAGAAGCTATTCAAAGGTATATGTGGGTATAGTTAGTAAGTTCCGTCATGTGGTGTATTAGTATGTGTAACCTTACCTTAGGATCAGGATGTAGAAGTCAAAGATGTATTTAAGCATAGAGTAAAGAGAAGGGAGACAAGGAAAACAACTATATTTTTGGTGTATGAGAAAATAAAGAGGAAGAAACAGATGAAAAGATAGTTTAGGTAGTAAAAAACATGAACTTGATATAAAAATATTGTAAAGACAGAGAAAGAAAATGGAATAAAGACCTGGTAAAAGTGAGGACTTGTAAGGGATAGCAACCTAATATATAGAAGAAATAACTTTATTTCTACGTACTTCTCTGTTCAGGAATGTCTGATACTTATTGATACAAGTATATGGGTCTATTGAAGAAGGAGATAGGTTTATTTCCTTTGACTAAAAAAAAAAAAATAAAAGAATGCTTGGATCAAGCTTTAAACACTTAATAAAAAAGGTGGTTTTCTCTGATTTCCACCTATTACAGTAATTAGACTTTGTCAATCACTGCTGTCCAATTGTTTTGTCTAAAAGTTGCAATATCTGTTTCCATTGTACATATCACAGGACCGCCATATTGTCTGGTTAGCACCATATTTTGCTAAAAAATCACAGGAGTTCTTACTACTTGTATATAAATTAATACAGATTAAGGAGGACACCATTTTTCAAATAGATGTTAAAATCTATTTCAGAAAATTCAAAGAGATCAAGAGATCTCATAATAGAAGAAATATTAGCAAGTGTTATGGCTGATACTGCTTCCGTATCGTGATACTATTGTAGGCTAATTGAATGTATAGCACATATTTGTGGCTATGTGCCACATGCCTATGTCATAGAAGTGATGTGTGAATGTTATCATTGCAGTACAGATTTGTAACTCATTCATCCAGAAAATCCTGCAACAATGAACAACATATGACATAGCTAACAGCAGATTTTCACTTTCATGAGGAAGGCTCTTCGTGACCAAATGTTAGGACTATTTCTTCAAGTAAGCTTCTACATACTATACATATTATCATCTGTATCATAGTCAGAAACTCCTGTCTCTGTTGACTGAATTCCCCTGATAGTTCTTCTAAGTTCTCCAATATTAAGACCAACTGCCAAAATATTATACAGGTAAGAGATGGAAAATGTCCAACAGCAGTAAACATGCTCTAGGATTTGGCATTAAGCAATGAATGTTCTGTATAGAAGAAGACTTCTGAACACAACCATTTGAATAAAAGTCTTTTAGAGTGATTAATGTTATCGGAGGGTGTTCCTAAAAGGCAGCAGCACCAGTAATCTGTTTGCCATTAATTTCTGTACAATTTATAAAATTATTACCTTCTTGGAATATTACCTACTTCTTCATGTAATCATAAAAATTTATGATGTATACCTTTCAATTGCTTCTGTAAGAAAAAAATAAAATGAATAACAATAAAATATGATTTGCAAAGAGAGTAGAAGCCACATCTTCATTTTTAATGATCTTTTTATTTTCAATGAAGGTTATGTGGTATTGAGGTAAATAGTCTGCCTCAGGTTAAGAATATGTGGTCTGTCATCTAGCTTTGTATTCTTGTTATCTGCTTAATGAATGAACCACAGCAACTATATCATCCAAAGGTATACTGTAAAATAATAAGACTTTTTAGAGAATATTAATTCCATAAAGGTGAATTTTGTTATTTCAATGAAAAAATTCTGCTTGGTTTTTGGTTTTAGGTTGTTGTGTGTGGTGGTGTGGTTTGGGTTTTTTTGTTTGGTTGGGGTTTTTTTTGTGGGTTGGGGGGGAGGGTTGTTTGTTTTTTTTTTTTTAATAGTTTTTTGGTATTTTGGGGAGTTGTTTGTTTTGTTGTGGTTTTTTGTGGAAGAAGTACAATATTCATATGTTTGCTGACAATCTGTACAAAACTAGTATTTTTTAAGATGAAAAATGTAGAATTTAGCAGTATTTTTCCTATGGTAGCATATCCTTCAAGTGTTCTGGACTTGTAGGAAGACAAATGAAAGTAATAAAATATGGATAGTGTTAATGTACCTTTAGTGAATACAGGTAGATAATGTAATAGAAGTACTCAACCCATTTTTAAGTGAACTTGCCCAAAAGTGTTCCTGGAAAGAACTCTTCAGCAATTCTTGTATCCCATGAAATTATTTTAGTTTCAAAATCAGAGAAAGGGGATTGATGTTTAATTCTTAAGTTATTTCTCTGTGGTTTTAGCTCAGTTTTTATTTCCCAGTCCTAGCCAAATTTCCTGCAGCCTTTACATGGTGAATTAATTAAAACTATCTCTTGCTTTACTGGGTGAATTTTCAGAGTAGTATTATACAAGTACAAGGTACTCCTGTGTGTTGACAGTTTTATTGGTATTCTTATTTTGTTTTCCATATCACTGTGCTGTGATACTTGCTATAAAACAAACAAAAATACTGAAGATAAATTTCCTAATAAGGACAATAGAAAGGTTATGTTAACAATAAAACTTATTGCTACAATCCTCAAGATCAATACAGAACTGAAGAACATTCATGCACATCAACTCAGCTCTCTAGCCTGTTTTGTAGATGTTTCATGTAATAGCTAATAGATGATTCTAAATTACTTCATCAGGTGTGTTTGCAAATGCATGATTTGATTCATATTATGTTTGTAGTGAATCAGTTTTAACATAATTTCTTGAAAAATCAAAGAACACAACAGACTTTAAATTTCACAGTGGATCCTGCTGCAGAATTAAGACAGACAACAGCAAAATGGGGTTTAAATTGAGATTGTGATCTGTGGACACCTTGTGCATGTTGTTGTTTTTCTCTTGCACAAGTAAGAGTTTAAGAAAGAGACCATGTGTAAAAATGAGTGGGAACTTGGCTTTTGCATTTGTGGCAGATCTTTCATAAAGAAGGCATACTTTGAATAAGGAGTATTTAAAATAAAAATGTATCTGGCAAAGACTTTGCATTCATCTTAAAAAAAAAAAAAAAAAAAAAGAAAAAAAGAAAAAAAAAAGTGGGGGATTATGCTGGAGCCAGATACGTGGTTTCTGCAACAACTAGGGTTTATTTTTTCTGGATAACCTACAAACACAGTAATCCAGAAGCTTTGTGCATCTTCAATGATTTAGCAGTCCCAAACTGGACTGTATTGATACACAGACTTTTCTATCAATATTTACTGTGCAAGAATAACTTTGAAAATTCAGGTAATAACAATGGTTTTCCTCTCTCAGGATACTTCTTGCATCCTGCTAAGAGCTAGGATGAAAGCCTCGATGGTAGTATAAGGAACAGAGGGCTCTCACAAACTATGCAAGCTGTTGTGTTACTGTTAAGAAAGGAACAAAAAAAATAGAAATTTTCAAAACTAAAAATAGAAAGATCTTCGTAAAGCATAGCATGTGGCAACTTCAAGTCTTCTGATACAGATCATTTAGCAGACTTCATGATATACCAGTAGCTTTCAACCTCAGCAATCATCTCCTCAGACGTGAGTTACAAAATAAATGAGTATTTTTCATGAGGGACCTGTGAATAAATTGACATCTCTGGAAAGTATTAGCTTATCTTTTTCAGTAACTAAGCAAAATAAAATGAAAAATTCAAAGCCGTAGGCTCTCTTGGGATCCAGTACAGTGTAGAACTCTTTCTTTACATTTTGTTTAATGAGCTCCCTACCTTTCCTACTATACATAATGGATTATTTTTTTCCATTCAGATAAAGTAGATAGATATACATGAGTGATAACTGAAACTACTGTTTGGGATGTGTGAGATGTTCAATATGAACTTCAAAATCCTGTTAATTAAATTCATCTTTCTAGAAGCAATTAGATATTAAGTGTTTAAAAAAAGTGGTTTTGCTATCAGAGACTTCAATTGTTGTAGAACAATATATGTTGGGGTTTTTTTTCCCCCACTTTTTCAAATTTTGTTGGAAGTTAATTGGGCTTGTTGGTATGACTTGTTTATTTCTTTGTCTAAATAACTGATGATAGCTCTAATTTATGTGTTCTGTGGGGACTGTATTGTTTTGAAAAAATAACTGGAAAAATAGTTTTTAATTTTAAAGATTAAAAAATCTTTAATTTTGTACTTCATGCTGTTAATAGAAATGCTTTTAACTTCTCTCAAACAATAGCTAATTGATTATCAATACTTTCTTGGAAAGAATGTATAGCAGGGTGAAGAAATCTGAAAATTTCTTAACATCTTTTCTGAAAACTTGGTATTTGGAAACAGTAAAATTACACACAGCCTTGAAAGCTCTTTAGAGGTTAGAGAGGGAACCTGTGTGCTTTCTGTAGTAGTGAAAACAAGTAGGTGAATTTATGTAGCTCTGAGATATAAATATGGAAGTATTTGGGAGCTATGGGAACTTTGGCTCTCTCCTTAAGACTGACTTGTGCACTGTATCCTGCATCATCATCATCCTATGTAGGGGCTACTATAGCCACAGACTCCCACCCCCAAAGTGTCAGCCCCTCTCATTGTAGCCTTCGTGAATGAAGCAACCATGCTGTCATTTCCTACACCTTTGCAGCTTCATATCTACCAACCACTATATCTTGAAGGCTCCCTTCCTACCAGCTCTATATCATTGGAGTTTTTAATCTGTTTTAATCATATCAAAAGAATAAAAAGCTACTGGGGTCAAGGATCCAGTTCAGTTTTTAATATTAAAGTCTATCAGCTACCACAGCAAGTAGAAAAGTAAACAAATTTTCTTTATTGTAAGAGATCAGTCTGAGTTCCAGCTGCAGAAGGAAATCTAGGAAGAAAATGGGAAAAGCATGGAAAAATCACTTGGCTATAAATCATTAGATATTGAAGAATTACAGGCAACTAATTTGCTTTTTGAAAGTGATTGTAAGAGAAAATAATAGACAGCTTGGAGTAAGTCATATCATAACTTCCCCCTCAGCTATTTAAATTAAGTAATTTTATTTTGCCTCCTCATAACTATTTAAATCACAAATAGCAAAAGCAAGCATGTCTGTTACAGAGTAACATCGTAAGGAACTATCCATATTGGTGCTGCAATACTGTAGTCTGGGAAGTAAAGCAGTATGCTTTCCCACCTGTGGAAGGGTTAGTGCTCTCAGTTTTAATAAACGATTTGGGAGGTGGCTCCCTTTTGTGTAACACTGGGAGGGGAAAAAAAAAAAAAAGAGGAGATATCAGAAATTGCTAAACTTGTATCAGTCAATCATTCCAGTTGCTCCTATGTTCTAAAACATGCAGAAGTGAATTTCACTTTCTTAAGCTATACTATAATTGTAGCACTTTAACCCCACAGTCTTCTTTCTTAATTTTGTTTCATCTTAACTTTGCTCCGTTAGTTTGTTATCATGTTTCTTCTCGCTCTTTTCTATTACAATTTTGAATTTAATTTAATCTGGGGCAAACTCTTGCAGAGCACTTTTTCTTAAATTGAAGTTATGGTCTTTCATTGATGGCTAGAGATAGTCAGATCAGTGGTTTTAGTTCTCATGTATGTATTTAAAGGCAGCCTGAGGAAAAGCAATTTATGTAAGATTATTTTACCTTTATGTTGAGGATTAGCCTTGTTCAAGTTAACAATCATCACACTTTTCCTACAAAGGGAGTGCAGTACAACTGATCAGCATAAATTAGTCTTCAATAAATTGTTCTTGTAGCTGAGGTTTGTTTACATGAGAACTACTGGGTTTTCTTTGTTAGCTTATTGCATTTAAGGTTTTGTTTAATATAAATCTGGTTTCTGAAGTTGACATTGTAACAAAACAAGCATTTGCTCAAGTGGGGATAAGAATGATATTCACTGTGCAGATTATTCTAAATAATGAATAACAACTAAATACAATGAAGTTAAACTCACTTTGAATCACTAACAATGATGAGGAGTAACATTATGTTATGGAAAATGTAAGTTAACAATGTACTTTGACCAGTTCCACTGTTTACTTTCCAAGTATACTAAACAGAACAAATTCAAACATTTTCCTTTAATAATTTCTGCAAAAGGACAGGTTTGAAACAAATGTTGTTTCAGTTGAGCTCTGCTTATTTAATAACATAAATAAAAATTTCGGAACATTTGGGACAACCATCAGTTTTTGCTTCACTGAGGATTTAGACCCACTCTTATCTCTAGAAAAGACTGCTTTTGTAGGTCAGGATTGAAGGGCAGTGGTGCAGCACAAGGCAGAGTTACTAATAGAATAATAAAAGTTTTTTGTCTAGAATTTCATTAGCAAAAAAGGATTCTTAAAGTTCCAACATCAAATAGAAAGGTAAACACAGAAATGAACAACACAAACAAAATGTTTTCTAACAAATACTTAGTATCTAGGAAACTTATTTTCCTAGGCCTTTCTGTTTGTGTCTTGAAATTGGTCACACTGGTTCAAGTAGATGTTTCAGTGTCTCGTATGATTAACACATAATTTCAGCTGAAGATCTGCCTTTTTTTTTTTTTTTGAGGGGGGAAAAATAGACTTTTTTTAGCTTATATGTTCCGTTCGATTGTTCTGGTGCCTTTAAGTAATTAAACTAATTTTTAGATAGCATTAAAGCTAAATTATGTTAGTAATTATAGTACAATGATAAAACCCCAGGCTATTGATCCTGGTGATATTTGTACTTATCTTTTATTCAGTGCACTGTTTGAAAATTTATTATTGCTTCAGGCTATAGTTAGTAAAATGAAAGCTCTGAACTTAAAATTTCCGTTAAAACCCTTGGGTGATCCACACATCTGTCATCTATCTGCCTTGAGACCACAATCACACATGTGAACGAACATAACCAAGACGTTTGACCCCACTTTTAACAAACAGGTGGGGTAAATTTTTTTTTTTTTTCCTCATGCAGTCTATATGTAAATAAAATTTGGTACTTCAGGAGAAAAGAAATTAAATCACTTAAAGTCACTGACAGTTACTGTAACTTAATTTGTGCTGCACAAGGGAAGCTGGAATACACATTTATAATATAGATGATTTGTCGGTGGTCTTGCCACTGCATATGTTTATCTTGCCTCATCAAAACTTTTGCATATTTTGACTTGGCAATGAAGGGCTTGTGTTCCCATCATCTCAAGCATGTGTTCCCAACTATAGCAGTTTACTGCCTAGGTGAAGGAAGAACACACTCAAGAGGTCTGTATTTAACAAAATAAGTAACTGAATGCACTCTCAGATAAATGGAAACTTGATGGGCAAGTTGGAACAGGTTTTGCCAAGAGGAAATTTCAGGTCCCAGTAAAGATTGTTCTCTATAGACAACAATGTTTTTTTCAATTGTGTGTGAGTGAGAGGAGAGGGAGAGATAAGGATAAGCAAAATACTGGAAATACTTCACAGAGATCAGGTCTAGAATTTGGTGAACCCAAACTGAAATCTAGATATTCTCGTTCCTCATTTCGCCCAGATAATAAACCCAAATGTTACATTTCCTAGAGGAAAAATAAAAGTGCTATAACTAGAGAATAGTCAACAACAGAAAACTTTAGTAAAAATAACTGGAATACAAAAGAGTAGAAGCTACTATTTGCAAAGCAGAAGGCAAGGGGAATATAAAAAATAAAATAAATTAAGAAGTCGTGACTAATATGTTCAAATACTAAAATGGATTGTATTCAGAAAACAGGAGAGAGTTCTGGAGGCAGTAGTAGGCATGGGAGCTGTCCTTGGATTGGGAGGGTACTTAGCAACAACTGAAAACATCAGTGTGTTATCAACATTCTTCTCATACCAAATCCAAAACACAGCACTAGCAAGAAATTTAACCCTATCCCAGCCAAAACCAGGACACACACCTATCTCTTAATCAACTGAATCCCTCCTAAGTGACTATTTTGCAGCACTAAGCTGCTGGCTATTGAAGACGATTATCATGTATTTGTGGATAGTTCTCATTTAACTGTTCCTATACTAATCATGATTTTCCTGAAGTAATTTAAAATAAATTTACTTCTGATGACTTGCAAAATAAATTGAAGGTTTACAAAGACTTGCAGATTGAAAATTGCTATGTAATAACAACTTTGTTATCACAGTTTTAATCAGATGATCAAAACTTGTCACTTTGAGAATTTAATAAAAATATTTTTATTAAAAGAGGAAACTAATGGGGAGGTATAAATAAATAAATCAACCCTTGCTTCATTTTTGCTTTGACTACTACGTTAAATAACAACCAAATACATCAGTGATCGGTGTATTTAGATTGTGAATTCCTTATACGTATAAATTAGAAATAGTTCTTACTACTTGTTGTATCTTGCGACAAAATGTTGTTACTAAAATGTTTTTTTATGTTTCTGAAATCCTTAGCTGGAATGTAAGCTGACTAATCAGTCTTCCGTATGTAACATGGTCAATAAAATTCTGCTTTTAGAGTTCACCTGTTTTCTGGTAAGCAGGTTTGAGATGGAAAGCGGTTGCAATAAACAAAATTAAATGAGTGTTATGTTCAAAATTCAATAAGTGTTAACGTCTTTGTTCAGTTATATACTCATTAGCAGAAGTAACATAGCTATATTCCCAGAATAATAGTATGTCATAGACAAAGTTACTTTTAATACTAGTTTTGTTGAAAACAATAATTTGCAATGCTATTTTTGTAAAACGTTTTCTTTTTATTTAGAAGTGTGTGCTGGTTATGGCTGGGATAGAGTTAATTTTCTTCACAATAGCTATTATGGGGCTATGTTTTGGATTTGTGCTGGAAACAGTGTTGATAACACAAGGATGTTTCAGTTACTGCTGAGCAGTGCTTACACAGAGTCAAGGCCTTTTCTGCTTCTCACCCCACCCCACCAGCGAGGAGGCTGGGGGTGCACAAGAAGTTGGGAGGGGACACAGCTGGGACAGCTGACCCCAACTGACCAAAGGGGTATTCCATACCATATGACATCATGCTCAGCATATAAAGCTGCGGGAAGAAGAAGGAAGGGGGGGACGTTTGGAGTGATGGCGTTTGTCTTCCCAAGTAACCGTTATGCGTGATGGAGCCCTGCTTTCCTGGAGATGGCTGAACACCTGCCTGCCGATGGGAAGTAGTGAATGAATTCCTTCCTTCGCTTGCGTGCGCAGCTTTTGCTTTACCTATTAAACTGTCTTTATCTCAACCCACGAGTCTTCTCACTTTTACCCTTCAGATTCTCTCCCCCATCCCACCAGGGGGGAGTGAGCGAGCGGCTGTGTAGTGCTTAGTTGCTGGCTGGGGTCAAACCACAATAAAGGGAAAAAACATCTGCATTGCTCTTTTTGTCTAGTTTTTATATATATAAAAAAAAAAGCGTATTCATGGTTTAATGTGCTGTTCTGATTCAGTTTCCCTGTAGATACATTTAATAAGTTGAGCTGAAGTACTTTATGAGAAGGGGGAAAGGATGTCACCACATTTTCGTCCTATTCTTCAACATAATACTTGGAACTCATGCCTATTCATTTCCTCTATGAAGATTATGTTCTAATTTGAGTTCATTGCACTACATTTTGCATGAAAAAAATAGGTAGTATTCTTTTTTTCTTTTGAGGTGTGTGGGGGCTGTGTGCGCGGAAAAAAACTAGTTAAAGAAACAATGAAATTAAGATTCCCTACAGTAATAGTTACTGAGACCATTCCCTTCTCCTATCTGATGAATGAAAGGAACAGTAGCCTGAACTTACCTCCTTCTCTGCTAGAGCTTTTTAAACTTTTTGCATGTTGAGGGCTTTAGAAACAGAAGAAAGCAGTAACGATGTAAGTCTAAAACATTTAAAATGTTCACCAGAAATGGTTTGCTCTTTTCAAACTTGGCTTTGTTTTCCTGAACTTGCATTCTTCTGCCTCTGTATTTCAGACAAAAACCACAGCTTATATCTCAAAAAGTTTTAGGGTCATTCCCAAGATCTCAGTGTTGCTATGCATTGCCATTACATGGATATAACAAAGAATGAACACATTGAAATAGTAGGTAACGGTGATTTAGACTTTTTTTTCTTTTGCAGTTTACTTTTAGATTGAAATTAATGACTTGTGTTTCTTTTTGTGACAGGCTAGATGATGTATTCTAATACCTCTTTCTGAGAGCTGTGCTAGGCATGAATAGAATTAAATAAATCCAGGAACTGTAACAAAGCCTGATGGGAACAATGTATTATTATGTTACCAGTATACTGTTCCTAGGGCTAGCCTTTGGCTTATATTTATCTGCTATAAAAGACACTTTATTACCTGCTTTTTCACATTATAGGAGCTAGTTTGGTTATTATGAAATAACAGCAATGTCCATAGCTATCCTGTTAATTTCATTATTTATTATCAGTTTTGACAAGAAAGTCAATGAAAAATAGGTGGCTGAAGAATACAGACTGTGAAGTAAGCTTTTTTTTTTCCTTCAGCATAAGTTCTTCATATCCAGATACTGTAATTTGTTTTGATATCCTTCATATCTATAGGGAAGAACTAAACAAATAAAGTATTACAAATAAAGTATTTTTTTAAGCCAATAGTGAATTAAGAAGGCAGTTGTTCTTCCTTAGGAACCACTCAAGTTGCTTATAGCAGGAAGATGGGGAAATGTTTTGAAATGGTATCAGGTAACAAATTATGCATAGCCCAGAAATTTCATTACTTACTTCTAATTATTTTGACCCAGTGTTTATTTTAAGGATTTAATACAAAATATAAAATAATATTTGCATATGTATAACATAAGTTTGGGCCTATCTATACGCAAATTGAGTATATCTTAGTTGGTGAAAATCCTTAAAATGGAGAAGGGAAATCTAATGACACAGACCTAATTTGGGAGGCTATGTTGATGCTAATACTGTTTTATGGCTTGAAAACTTAGAGGTAGGCAATAACCAGGATACTTGGAGGTTAGCTGATATATAGGGTTGTTTGCTTGTGTGTTTAGGGTGGGATTTTTTTTTTTATTTTTAGAGCAGAGATGAGAATGTTTGCAGGCAACGTGTGTCAAATATTACCAGTGTGCGTGAAGAACCTGGAAAAACTAAATGAGTAATCGGCAAAAATGCAGTCTAGTGTAAGAGGACATGCACTTCATTAGAAAATAGTCAAAATGTGTAGGTTTCAGACTTTTTATAGATTCATGAGTACATGAATATAACATTTGCTTTTCTAAGCATTTAATTGGTGTTACACTGTAATTGGTGTGACAGAGCTCAGGACTTGAATTCTGTATCATTGACTTTACCTTAACATCAAGGAATTTTTTTCCTTCCCCAGAACTCTCTTATATTTTGCACTCAGGTCCCAGATGAAGAAATGAAGGAAATCACTTAAATGAGTGAAAACTCAAGCTGAGGGTTTTTTCATTTTAGTATTTTTTTTTTTTTTTTTTTTTTGAAGTGCAACAGCAGATGTTGGGCCATATCTATCATTTCAACAACCTGCAATCTTTCAGTGGCCTGATGCCTTCTTACTCCCTAACCACTCATTCCTCCATTATAACCATGCTTCAGTCCCTGTTGATTATCCTCCACAAATTTCCTCCCCTGCCATCATCCCAGCTCCTGTCTAGTCACATGTCTGCTGTTGCATATGTGCTTACTCTGACCTGATGCTGTGGTATCAGTCACCTTGTGTTAGATAGGCAACACATGCATATGTTGCTCTTTGAAATTCAAATGTATTGGCATTTTCTTATATCCTGCAAAGCTACTTCTACCCAGCTCTAAAGACTATATTCATTTAATGACCAGTAACTAACTTTCTTGGCTTGTGTTTTTTCCCTTGGAGATCTCTGCTAACATCCTGGGCTTCTATTATTAGGGATTTCTGCTGAACTACTGTTATTCTTGTCATTCTGAATGCCCAGTAAATAGCATCCCATGTTTAACTTTAGTGGAAGTAACACCATATCCTTTTTAACCTTTTGTCACCCTCTTGCTTCACCCCTCTCCCTACCAGTCATCAAATTTTATTGAATTTGGAAGTCATTCTGGCAATAAGAAGTGATCTTAAAGATCGCTCCAAAAAGGGCTTAAAATCAGTACCTTAGGAGAGTGTCATACGAATGCTATTCCCCACGGCAAACTACTTGCCTGTATTCCAGAACATCACTGTAATGCAGCAGAACCTGTGACATATGAACACACTGCTTCACTAGTATGCTAGAGGAATAAGACATCTTTAGACAAAATAGCAATGTGGTTTGTGCATGACTTAGAGGATTTGCTCTATTCTTTAGTCATTTCCACAGGTGTGCAAAATATACACCTTGATTATTAAAAGCATTATTTTCTCCTTTATTATTTTGTTATACTTTATTGAAGTTTTCTGTTGCAGCTAATGAGAGAAAGTAATCAATAGTTCTCAGAAAACTTGAAATTGATTCATACTAGGCTCTTTCTATAGTAATTTATTTTTTGAAGTATGATAAAATCCATGGCAAGCAGCAAAATGCATTTGCAGAATTAAATCCCTGTATTAGCATAACTGTAACAAGAATTTAACAATGACTGCAGAAGCATGGCCACAAAATGGTATCCTGGATATTTTTTTCCCCTCTCCACTGAATATATGTGTTAAAGGTAGTTGCATTTTTGTAGAGAAAAATAATTGCTTACACTTTGCTCTGCCAGTGATGTTCTGAATGAACACTAATCGGTCCCAGTGAAACTTATTGTGCTCTGCCTGATCTCAAGCAGAGCGAAAGAAATACTCATTAGATGTGCATTATCTACATTGTTCAATACATAACTGTCGTGAAGAAGTAGGCAAAGAGGTAGCTATAGTGTTTTCCTACATCTCTTTAAGCAGTTAAAATGGCTTAAAAAGGAAATAGAAAAGATACTATTTCCAAGACATACTTGGATTTTACCTGTGCTACACTGCATGAGCTTCTGATTCTGATGACACTGCGATAATGCATGTGATTTTAAGAGTAGTTCCTTGCCATGATGCAAACATTACAAAGCTATGGAACCATTCCCTTATTCTTTGAAACCAGTCTAATAATATTCTTTAATTCATTAGGTTGGCTGCTACATGGATTAACTACATGGTTAAGCATATCAAAGACTAACAACAGTTGAAACAGGTTTTCAGAGCCTCTTGTTTTATTCTGGTCATCAAGAGAGATAATCATGTAATTCAACATGGTGATAGCCCGTAGGTGGATGTCACTGTCATGTTTAATGATCCACAGTTTGCTTTTTTCCTTAGTGTATAAACCAGAGTTTGGGAAAACTAGCTGTGTTACTTTCCTTGGGCTGTGACCTGTCTGCTCTCAAGACAGACCTCTGGGAACCAAAAGCTCCTTGGTGATGCCTGTTGCTTCACCAGGGCTGCTCTGGCTACATTTGTGTCAGTGAAACAAGCTGCATTTTGATTAGTGGGACCCGTTGTTGTTTTTTTTTTTTGTCATTGGGAACCTTAGTGACGAAGTTGCAACGTCTTCCAACAATTTTCAGATGTCAGAAAATGGACGCTGATATTCAGGGGATTTACCATTATCAGTCAACACTACATGGCCATGACACTGAACAGAACATTGTGCTGTTGGCTACATCAAACTAGGGTAAAGTTTCCTTAAGATTTTACCAAGTAGCAGTGGAAATAATTTGGTATAATTTTCTCCTGCCCTGGTGGTGATTGTGCAATACACAGTTAATATAAGGATATATTTCAGCTTTACAGCGCTTGCTGACTCCAAGCTGTTGAATTTAATGTGAGCAGTGGTAGCTTAGCATCCTGAATATTAAGACTTTTTGTATATAGGAAGAATAAGGAAATATGACATCTATGGGGAAGCATGATAACTTCACAAGTAGGAAAAGGAGAAAAAAAAAAAAAACAAACCTTCAAATAAAAGATGTTCTTGGGGAGGATGAGACTGTATTGACAAATGACTGCATATATTTATGACACCAAAAAGAACAGTTAGTAGGATGATCTTTGGCATGACAAATAGCTCTAACATTGATATGAATATGTTTCTTTTCCATAGTGGACATGCTGATTTAGATTGTTCCTTTATAAGAAATCTATAGAAGTTTTATTGTGAAAAATGTAGCACAGTTGATCAACTGTTTTTTTTGTACCTTTCATTCTTTAGTAATCTAAAATATGAAATGCTCAGTGAATTAAGTCAGTGATTCCTAGAGTATGTTCTAGTTGAGTGGATTTAATTAACAGTTGTTTTTGTAGTAAAGTAATATCAGAAGTCTGTGAGACATCCCTATAAGGAATTTGTATTAGTTGTTTGTTTACTCCAGAGTCTTCCAATCACTCAGCAACAATATACAAGTGGTTATCTCCCCAAAATCTGGTACACATTTAATCTTGGGTTTCAAGATCATTCAGAAATGCCACAACCTGCTTATCTTGCAGGTGTATTTCCATTAAGAAAAATAATTGTGAGGAGGAGGATATCAGTTGCAGACAGCTAAACAAAATGGAATGAACAATAAACCTGTCACAAACATGTTCTTTCGATATGTATAGAATTTCTCTATGAAGTATATGAACATAGATTTAGCAAAAACGTAAAGATAGATGTCTGTGTTTTCCAACTCACTCAAAACTTCCTTTCAGAGAGTAGTAGACCCCTGCCATAACCATTTAGCAGAGAAAGAGAAGAAATGTGTCTGCCCTAGTGCCGAATTACTCAAAGCAACTGGGTTTTCCATACTGCCTATGAGCATCATAGCCGTAAGCAGTGAGGATGACTGAAAGCAGCAGCTACTTCTGCCTCTGCTGCCTTGCTTCTTCCAGTAGAACCAGGTGAACAGTCTTCTCAAACTTCAGATGCCTGCAAAAAAACAAAAACAAATAAACAACAACAACAACAAAAAAACAAACCAAAAACGAAACCCCAAGAAAATAACCCAAAGCTTGCTGGATAGATGATGAAATTATACAACCATGCACCTATTATTCCAAAGTCATTCTCAGCACAAGGAAGAAAGGGAGCTGGAAGAAGTACTGAAAAGTTGTAGGAAAAGAATGTGTTTATTTGCACAGGTGCACCTGCACATACCTTGTTCCATGTATTTATGTGCACGTGTACATATTTTGTTGCTGTGCTTACGTATCTTCCTTTTTGCCTAGCAAATAGGTCCTTATCTGTTAGCGTGGTCTCAGAACGGCCTCTAGTAGGAGATTCTGCCTCAAAGCACCTGAGGCAGCCCGCGTAGTTCTCCCAGGAATGCAGTTAGTCATATGAGCTGGGTTGTGTGGGTTGGTGGACTGGGCAGGTACTTGCAGTGTATCAGGGTGGGACTTGACTTTGTGGGATTCGCAGCAGGAGAGGGAGAGCGAAGGGGTCTTCCCCCATTTAGTTTTGTGAAGGCCTTTGTACTAGCCAGTGTGGTGGTGTTTTAATATCATTGTCTCACATCCCTTGATGGGATTTTACTATGTTTGTGTTCCACCGTCACCTGTGTTTAATATTCGTGATCTATGCTAAAATGGAGAAAAGATATAGTTAGATAGATATAGATATATGAGTGTATATAGATAGTTAGGTGAGTGAGTAATGAGTGAATTTTTCTTCTTTAAGTCCAGGACAATTTTTTGAGTAGCTGCCTAAACACAAGTTATAATTATACCTCAGTTCATGACAGTCTATATCTACTGTAATTTGCCAGTGTATAACTTAAAACTTCGAAGTTATGGAAGACTACACCTTTAAATGTCTGAGGCTACTGATTTCATCTTTTGAGGAAGAGCAGTGTTTGCTGGAAACTCAGGCTGGAGAGCAATAAATCCATTGGAAGCCAAGAAATGCTTGGTGCTAGGAACAAAACTGAGGGTCTCATTTAGAATAAGTAGCAATAGGGGGGTGCTTTCACCTGCAGGAAGATTACATCCTTTAAATCAACTTTTGTTCTTGGTGGTTTTTCTCCTGTTTGCTAAGAAGCAGGATTCATTCTGGACCATATGAAAGCCCTTCCTGCTGTTTTGATGTAAAGCCTTCTGGAGCTTATAAATCACAAATAACTTTGCTGTTTCACTTCATAGCTCCCATATCCACAGTTCCATGTATTCAGTATGTCATTCAAGGTGGATAGAGTTTCATCAATCTTCAAAATGTGCAATGGGATAAATTCCCAATGTTTAATTTTTCACTCTGTCTCAAAACTTCAGTCACAGAAAAAGAAAGGCAAGCCCATAAAACAGATGCCTACTTGGAGAATAAAAAGAGAAATCTTTACTTAGATCCAAAACAAGAACAATTTTAACTAATAACAGAATGTGAATCACTCTTGTACCTCATCTCAACTCAGAGTTTTAGGAGGAGGAGAGGTCTTTGGCTTAAAAAAAAAAAAAAAAACAATCAAACGAAAAGCAAACAAATGCAAAATAACAAAGCCTTTGTAATTGTTTTGAAGCTTCTTGTACCTCCTTTTGGAAGCAAGCTGTTTGAATTTTATTTCTTTTTCTGTTTACTCTTACAAGACTTTTTTTTTTTTTATCATTTAAGTACTCTTCACACTTCAGAGGCTATGATCAATGATAGAAAAATATTATGTGTAAAATAGCAGCTTAAAATTTATTAAGAAGCTTGTTAAATAGACGGTAAGTACTGGCCTATGCCACAGGAAATCCTTTCTGGTTTCCATAAAAATACATATTTCATTGTCTTTACAATTGGAAATAAATTATGTCTGTCAGGGACTGTTTGTTAGTGAAGTAGTTTGCTTCCGATAATATAACAACTATGTCTAACTATATTTAGATATGTTATCAAAAAGGCTTCTGACTGCCACCAGCTATCATACTACTTGATCTTCCCTGTAACTTAGAGCTCATTTTATTCTCCATTATGTGACAGAGTAATATTCATTTTATCATTATCCTCACACAGCACTAAAAAAATCAAAGTACCAAGTCATAATTTAGTACTAGCTAATAACTATTGTCTGTAGAGTTTTAATCTTACATATAAACCCAATGTTGCTCATTTAGTCTTTCTACAAGTAAATTTTTGCCCTAATATTGCTCTAATAAAAATTTTGCCCTTAATTATGATAACCGGAAACCTGTCATGGACTTGTTTAAATCAAACAAACAACATAAAAATAAATAAATAAAACCCCATTAAGTTCATTTCTATATGCTTATTTATAGCTAACTCCATAATGAGAACGTACTATGGGGAAACAGCATAACAAAAAGGTTGCTATGGGCTTTTCAAAAGGTGTATAGTTTTAAAACTGAATGTGTCAGCCAGGGGAAAATGAGAGGTGAAAAAAAAAAAAATCTAAGAAAAATACAGGGTAAAAGAGATTACGTTTCCAACAGACAGGAATTTCTTCTCATCAGCTGTAGGACAAGCAACTGACATGACTACTGGCACAATTTTTTGGTGCAGGTCATTTTTTGATCCCATAATTTCTTCCTGGTTTATACTGCTCTTGAGTAATTACTGTGTGCTGGTAGTAAACTTACATTCAGCTGAGAAAAGAAAAAGGAAATGCAAAATTTGTCCTTTTTGAGGAACATCCAAAAGAGTGTCTAGATTTTTTTTTTTCTTTTTCAACCTATAATCTCTTCCATGCTCCATCACAAGCTTCAGGGATGAAAAAAAAAACCTTTAAAAAAGTTTATGCAAATTGTTGTCATAACGTACTGCTAGAGGTGTGTTGTGCTTGCTCGCCTAAAGGTCCATTCTGCACCCCTGTTTGCTGGTTCCTTGTCCATTTAAAAGGAATAAAATAACCCATTAAAGAACATCTTTTCTCTTTGCACAAACAAGTGTAATATCTATACCAAAAGGTAACACTGCCAATTTCTGCACTGGCACAGGAGAAAAAATATGATCTTCCCTTTTCTTTGTACATAGGGTTGCTGATACAAGGTATTAAAGTTAGAATACTTATTTTATGTTTCAGGAAAACCATGGAACGAAGTTGGTTGTACTCTCTTTATAAAGCACTGTAACTATTGCCCATTTTATAGTAATAATTTAGTTTTCCCATTCCTTTGTACCAAAAGTATAATCTCATAAATGACTATACTACTTAGCTATTTTGATATTTTAGTGCTTAATCTAGAAATAATTAATGTATTTTATAATTAAAAATGTGTATTATTTAGAAACTCTCCAAAAATCTCTTTGTGCTCTCTGTCACACACTCCATCATCAGTAATTATTATTTTATTCACACAGTCAAGACTTCAGATCCAATCTAGCAACAGTTGGTGATATAATCAATTTTCCATATTAATCTCTATGACAGCAAACATCCTCATTAAGGCATCACATCATCCGTTTTCTCCCTTACTCACCTATACGCATTAAAACTGCTTGTAACAAGTGAAATCTCATTACAAGGATAAGAACAAGTTTTAAACACAGATTAAAAATAAAAAATCCCAAAACAAACAAACAAAAAAACCCAAACAAACCCCCAAAATTAGAGCCATTAGTTCTTCAAATATATATTTTTCAAGATATTCAGCTTGTGAAAATTTCTGAGGATGGGAAAGAGGAAATAGCTACTACAATTTGCTGATGCAAAAGGAACAGAACAGGCATAAAACATGTTCTTTAGGTGTTCAGCCTTGCTTTTGAGTTACAGGAGCAAGCACCCAGAGCAGGACCCAGATAGGACTCCCGAGTGCTACTCCAGTTCTAGGATTGCTCTGATTCTGCAACAGAGATTAGATTACTTGCTTTCAGATTTTTTTTTTTTTTTTTACTTTAATGTTATAGTATCAAAGAAATTCAACCTGCACTCTGTATGGGATGGTTTGTTTTATTTGTTTTATTAACTTATTTTTGGGTGTGTACTAAAGTCTATCAAAAGAGTTCATATTGTTTTCCAGTAGGAAAAAAAACCTCACGTCTCATGTTTTCTGAAACTGATGTATGATAAGAACCTATAGGTTATAGAATTACTGCTATTTATAACAGTTCTTGGTTTGAATTCACTTGAAGTTTTGTAAAATTAATCAATTTTTTTTCTTACAGTTAATGCTAGATGCTTCCTGGCAGATAATAAAAAAAGCTAATAGTCTGCGGTACAGATAAACAACTTTAATTATTGTTCTATTTTCAACCTACTGCATACTGGTTTTGTTGCAATAGCATGACTTTGGCTTGTTTAAAAAAAAAAAAAAAGTTAAAACCAAAACCAACCAATAACAACCTGCAGCAAATAAATCTTTTCTTGTATTTCTCTCTTCATCCTTTAAAAAAAAAAAAAACAAATCCCCCCCCCCCCGCAAAGTGTTATATCACCACATTTTTCAAAAATTCAAAATCAGAAGGTACTATCAGATTATCTAGTTTGAGTTTATGTGTATCACAAACTATTGTCTGTCTTCCTGTACTCAGTCAAATATCTTATGAATATGTAAACAGAAACACAAGATCAGACGCCTTTCTGTAAATTACACTTTGCATTATAATTTACATAAAGCTACCCAAGGCTTCAAAGGATGGCTAATCCAATACTTTTCTGATAGTTTGCTCTAATCATGAGCCAAGTTTAATTTCTGTGTTCTAACTGAGCTGGAATCTTGAACTTAATTTATTTCATTCATTTTTGGCTTTTTTGTATAAAGAGGAAAAATACCCTTGAGTCTGAAAATTGGTCTTTCCCTCAGAGATAATCAGTGTCCAGCTTTAGACTTGAAAGTCAAACATTTCAGTATTTATGATGGTTGTAACTATTTTCAAAAGTTATCCTGGTCAGTTGAGAATAAGATGATGCCTGTTAAAAAAAAACAACACAGTTTGGGGTTACAGCGGTAAAGAATTTATTACCAATGTCATGACACAGGTAAATATTTATTCCCCTACTTGAATATCTATTTAGAGATATCAAATTCCAAGCAGGTGGCTGGTTAATCTTGAAACTGTCTAAATGAGTGCAATGTGAAAGTGAGTGTAGTGTCTTTTGTGTTTGAAAAAAGATACTTTTAAATGATTAGAAAATGCTTAGTCTTATTACTGATAGTTTGAGACTGTATATCTCCCAAACAAAAGTTCCTGCTGCCACCACAGCTCTAAAATCTGCATGTTACCTAAAAAAGTTTGCATAATAACATAGCTTGTTCTCTACATGGGTTTTGGTAGTCTCCAAGAGCCAAAGGCATCATCTTCTCTGCTTATATTGATTAACATGGCCCATATTCATGAGAGATCCTATATATACTAGTTCGTAATAACTTTATCACCGACAACATGCAGTGCTAGTTCCTACCTCTTTTGCGCAGCTCCTTCTGCTCAGAAAATTAGTTAGTAATGATTTTAACATTTGTCCTGAGAATCATCCGGCCCGCTTCCAGCGTTGGCAATCTACATCAAACCAGCATCAAGCCTGTTACCTGTTATCCCTTTACCAATATTTTTGAACTAAACCAAAATCTCTTCATGTTTTCTAAGACCTTCTTTAATGATAGCACAATGACTCTTTAACCTGGTTTTGGAAGAACGTTGACATTTTAAAGGTGGTAACCACACACCATAGTGGTATAATTTTGAGGAGAAAATTGTTTTTATGAGAATTAGGATTCCCGGGGGCTCCCTTTTACACAAACTAAGCTATCTGGTACGAGCCTGAGGAGAAAGCTGCTGTCAGGGGTGAGCATTGCAAGGAGCCCAGCTCCCACCTCAGGTCTCCAGTGGAAATTGTCAGCTACACAGAGCTGGAGGACAAAGCATATTGTCACTGCCATTTCACCAAATGACCGTAAAGTCAGAGAAAGAGGAGGAAATGTGCCCTCTGTCAGAAAGAGATAAACAGATCATATGCTCAGAGATATTAGAAGTCAGGGAAATGCGAGACCGTTCCCTTCACCTCAATCTTAGAGAACAGATGACTGCCGTGAGGGAATATTAAACACTGTGCCATGCAGCATTACTCAGGCCACAGCAGTTACTCCTTGTCTATGCAGCATTGCAAATATTTCAATTCATGCAATATAATTTTAAAAAATGAACCAAAAAGAGCACTCAGAAGAATCTGTTTTGCCAAGATTAATAAATTTCTGTTTTTGCTATATGTAATCCCTAATGTAGGCCAAAATACTGTCCTCAAAATGTCTTAAAAGTAAGTTGTTTTTTTTTTTTTAAAGTTAAAAGTAGTTTAATGGTGTTAAGCCAAGGGAAAACTCCATTTGATTTCGTAGGATCAGGATTTCACCAATAGTTATAGCTTTTAATATGCTGAATCACAATATGATGTTATATATAATAGAAACAGCAAAACTGCCGTTTGCAAAAATCCTCGTGTCTGGAAAAGTAAAAATATAAATGAAATTGTTCTAAAACTATACAAATACATCATCACTTAAAACTACTCATCTGGTTTTCTGTAAATAACCTCATTCTAAGGTGTTAAAAAAAAACAAAACAAAACAAAAAACCAAACCAAAACCAAAAAACTCCAACAAACACCTCATATCATGTAAGGACTTCATGGATGCTTTATTATGGAGTCATTGGTTTTATTGTGGAAACTATAGCTTGCTCAGTGATAATAAAAAGCTAAACAAAATTATTCAGCAAGACTACCTGTAAATATAGATGCCCAACTGTGGCCCAGAATCAGAGTCAACGAATGAATTAATTTTAATTAATGAATAACAGTGACATAATAAGATGTTTTCTAATGGAAAAGGTCCTCAGATAAGGAAAAAATTCTGTGCTGAGATTATATACATCTATTTAAAACAATATTTCAGCACAACTTCATAAATTAAAATTACTTTTTCTTTTACAAAACAGTTTGCAGTTTATCTTCACAAACTTTTTTCTAACTGATTTTAAGTCATAATTTTAAAACTATTTATATACTGAGAATCCCTTAAGGAGGCTGGAAAGAAGTTATATAAACTATCAGTGAATTTCAAAGGTAAGTGTTTGCTATCTCCCTTGTAAATCTCCTTTAAAAGCATAGGTTTCTAACCCTGTTTCACACAGAGAGGAGTGTGGGGAAGGCAATTAAAAAACATTCAGAAAAATAACTGTCTCAAATTTTTTTCATCGAATGTACCTCTTTTTATTAACACTTTGTTTCGAGAAGTTATGATGAACCAAACATTTTTTTGGTAATGAATATTTCCTGTGGATCATGATAATGAAGCTAGTAAGTCATGTGTTGTTAAATTCAGCCTGCATTCTAACGCACGGTACAGATGGAACAACAAACATTTTCAAAGTTTTCTCATTTTCCAGATCATTTAGTTACTCTTTGCAGAGTACAAAGTAATTAGGCTCCTTCATGAAGGTCTCTGTTTCTTAATATACAAAAGTCTGTCTTTATTCTGTGCTGTACTCCAAGTTACCTGCTGGTACTTATACTAGAGAACTCTGTGAGCTCTCAAAAATTGGCCACTAAAATAAATCATGAGTTCTGAGAACAGTACTTGGAGTTACTGCCAACATAACATGTAGTAACTTCTGAAAATTTTGAATATTTTAAATCTTTCTTGCCTTCCGTGATGCAGTTTCAAAGAAAAGGACAACAATGCAAACACTTAAAGTACTTGAATACACCATAGGTCTTGGAACATCTGTGAATATTTTTGGTTTGTATCTCTTGGGCAGCACTTGTAAGGTGTTTGCACCTTTTTTTTAACTGTATATATATCTATTATTAATGTATGTGCAAATACTTTATAAGTGCACACATGCCCCCCCCACCCGATATGTTTCTGTACTTGTGCCACTTAACTGTTTTCTCAGGTTAATTTCTTGTGGTATGTCTATAATGTGTATTTTAAGGTATCATAGAAACAAACTACTTTAATGAAGGGAAAAAATAGCCACAGCCACATGACACATCATGTTACTGCAATTGCACAGTTTCCAGTCCCCATTCTAGCTTGCACAAGGATAGTTCAATATTTCTACAATACTTTGTCTTACATGCTGTAACTTCGGTCTCTGTGCTGTCACCTGGGTTTTTTAGACCTTGAAAAGAACAGGCGTGTTTGCTTCTTGTCTGTCCCCCTCCCCACCTCTATTATTAGTGTGAAAAAATCTGTATATGTTTATGTATAGCAGTATGATAGATATCTATATAGAAGAAACTTGTATTCATGAAAAGGTTCCCATTCTGGAGGAAGTTGTCTTTTTCCTGTATGTTTGAGTTAAAGAGCTTGGCTAGCAATAGTGTAGTCCCTGAGCATACAGACTTGGCTCAGTTCTTCCAAAGCATGTATGGGTGTTTAGCTGCAGGAATATGGTGAACCTTAGGGTTTCCTGGCCCTGGCTCTGCCTGTCTTCAGCTTGAATTGGGATGGGAGGTGGTGCCCTGGTTGCTCCTTATCCATGGGTTTCTGTACGGGGAAAAGTTCAGGAACAAAACGAAGAGGACACTCTAGGCAGGTGCTCAGTCAGGGTGATGGGTAAGTTCACATGGTGGAGCACATTGCAGTTTGTACATAAGATTCATAATGAGAATGAAAAAATATTTCAATATAAAATTTATTAGACATATTGGCTATATTTTCTGGTAAGAAAGCTGAAAATATTAAAAAAAATTCCCCCAAAGTAGGTTATTTTTCAGAATTGTTAATAATTAGATATTAATATGTAGCTTGTTCATAAAGAGCTCCTTCAGTGTTTCTTCTCCTGATGTGTGAAATTCTGGTTGTTTTGATCAACGATATAAATAATGAAATATAGTTTCTGTTCCCTGGATAGCTGAATATATCTTAGGATCCAAATTGTGTCTCAGGTGTTCATCACTATAAATGTGAGATCCATTTATCATAAATATCATATGCAAAATTAATTTAAACTATGCTCTTCTCATGAATTTTCCTGTCCTTTAGTAGAGTCAGTCCTTCAAATGTCCTCTATATAGAAAAACACCCTTAAAACAATTTGAACATTGTGTTAATAAAATTACAAAAAAGTTTTATTAGAGAACTGAACTTTTAACGATAAAACCCCAATTGATTTGACTTCCCAGGCAATAATTACAAATTGAAGACTTAGATATTTTTCCATACAGTAAACTTGGCTTCTTTTACTGCTGCTTTTCATGCAGGAGAAAATTAAAAGTGTAAATCAGATTATAATGTACTTCTTAAAGATTTTTTTTTTACATAATATTATAAAGTTGTCTTGTTTGCACTTTACGGATGAAATGTTATATTTTCATTTAAATAGCAATATTCTTAAATATGAATTTAACAGACTAAACTAGGCAATGGTTGTAATGTCTTAAGTAATCTATTTTTAAAAAAAAATGCAGTAATTAAGTTTTTTTTAAAAAAATGCTAACTTACGTGTCAGTTTGTAAATTGTTGTAATTTAAATGTATGGGGTTTAAGTTTGGGTTTTGTTTTGTTTTGTTTTTTAAAAATAAAAGTAGGTTTATTTTAAGGTGGAGATAAACGAAAAGCATTAGAATCCTCGGTGTTCAATTTTGTTATGGATGTTCAAGAAAATGTGTTTCTCTAATTTTATTGATGACAAGGTTTATGTGAAATACAAATAATGTAAAAATGATATAGTTTAAGTAAATAAGATTATAAAAGACTAAAGCTAAATAGTTGCAGTACAGATGGTATTATTCAGTAAAACTGATAGCCTAATGACTTTAAATATACGGTTTATCTCTCTGGATAATGTTATGGAACTAAGAAATGAATTGAACAAGAAATTATAGTGAGGGAAAAGAGCCAATCACTGAATTTCAAGTAATATCCATTTGAGAGTTGATTAGGCAAGTTATAGACTGGCAGTTGCAAAATAGATTGTTCTAGTTAACATACAACATTAAAAGGAAACACTATTTGTACTAGGGCAATTTTATGCTTTCCTTGTGCGCTGGCAAAAGCAGCTGTGTGCATCATGCCCACGATATGCCCAGTTTGGGCTGGGGGGTTAAAAAGCATAAGAATGAAGAAGTCCTTTTTTTCTGTATTTGTCATACTTCTCACTTACCAAAAAAAAACCTTACAGACCACATTTCTGCAATCTCAGCCTGTGATGACAGTATGTATTTAAAAAAAAAAAAAAAAAGGAGTAGATGCAATTTTCTTAAAGGGAGTAACGATCATTTAGAGTAGACAAAACAAAATATTTTCTGTGACTCAGATGTGAATAAATTTTGTGCTCAGAATGCACTTATTTGGCATACACTGTAATACCTAGTATTACTAACCTTTCTAGGTTGTTTCTTTCTTAGTCCTTGGTTTTAATTTAAAATATTTAACAAGAAAAGAAATTTGCTTGCGTGAACCTCATACAAAATTTCCAAAGAAAAATCTCGGCAATGTTAGAACAGGTTGCAATTCTGAATGTAAAAACTTTCTTTCTCTCATATATATGCAAGCACACACACACAAAAAGAATATAAGGTAGAAGTTGAACCCTACATTTTTTGGTTTTGTTTGTCTTTCACATGTGGAAGCAAAGTGGAATGCAGAATTGTTCCATCTTTAGAGACTGTCTTGCACTGTATTGGCTCTGTGGCCTCCTCTTGCTGCCTTTGACTTCTGAAACTATGCAGCTGAGGAAATTAGGCTGTCCCATGTGAGCTGGAAAAAAACAGAGCTTTGAGGAAATTCCACTTCATGGAGCAAGCCACCTAGACACCCTGAAATCTTCTCTCAATCTGGAGAAAATTTCCCTTCCTTTCTACTCCATAAAAATGTGGACCCTAAAAACTGCAAGTCTGGAAACCTTAAGAGCCTTGGCTTGAAAGATGGTTCCTTGCCTGTCCAGGCTGCCTGATGCAGAGCTAGAGCACTCATGGCTCCTGGGCTCCACTACAGGACACTGCTATTGCTTTTAGTTATCTAATTTATTTCACGGTAGGTGATTGATACCTGCTGATGCAGAATGCTCATTTCAGTTAAACTGCATATACTTGAGGTTCAACAAAATGAAATAGTGCACTTAATTTCATTCAAAACACCAGTTAGTGTTGCAGCCTCCTTCAAAACGTTGCTATCTTCTTAACCAGTAAATACACGCGACCAAATTGTTCGAAGCCCTACTCCTTCGAAGATTCATGCTCGTGCATAGCTTCAGACAATTAGTAGTCTTACTAAAATCAATGGAACTGCTCTCTGACTTTCATCCTGGCTCCACTGAAGATTCAATATATAGGGGAAGTCCCTGGTGCAACTTCCATCTTTTTAATTTTGTAACCTGTCCTGCACCTTGCTTCTTGTTTCTTTTTAACAGTTTTGCTGTTGGTCTTTTGTACAGGGATTTGTTGTCTTGTGTCCCTTTAGCTAAAGATGTGTTCCCTACTGAGGGAAATGGCTCTGACATCATATTATGGCCCAACAGACTCATAATTCTAATTCTTTAATACAGAGTCCCTCTTCTTGCTTATACCGTTGGTACTACTTATTCCCCCTTTTTATGCCTCCCTCTTCAGCCAGCCTAGGAGGTGAAGCTTTGTCCAAGTTTTTCTAGATTTGGACTACGCCTCATTTGTTGAAGTGTCCTTTTTGATTTCACCTGTGAAAGTGCTGCATCTGTGCTATCACCTCTGAAATGTGCCTTTTACAGTCTGGACTGTGGATCTGATGTCATGTTTAAATCTCGTGAGATTAGGCCTTGGTCCTCTTCCCATAAATGAAATACTATTTGCAACATAGCTCAGGTGGTACTTATCTTGCAAGTATTCGTCCCAGGAATAAGACTTTTTTTTAAGTGCCTGTGGCAAGCCATCCCATTCAGTGCTTTATTGGATTGCCTTGAGTCCTCCATCAGATGTACAGTTGTACTGCAACATGTTGATGGTTTATTCTTTATGCATAGGTATACTGGAAAATATGCTCTATTTGGACCATCTTCTAGTACCGATGACCACCTTATCATCCTCAGCTTTTTGTGCAGGGAATGTTGCAGAGTTTTCATCAACTGAGCAGTAGTTTCATCACAGAACTGGCAATTTAACTTCTAATCTGCTTTTGCCCCAAAGGTGAAAACTGAATTTTTTCACTTCCAAAATTTATGCAGCAAGCTGTACATTTCTACCTGATCATAATCACTGTCTATATCTGTCATGTCTCTATTAGTTACTACAAAGGAATACTGGCTATGCACTGGTATTGATCCTAATGTTACTTTCTGGAGCATCACAAAATGATGCACTACATCATTTTAGAATTTGGGTACAGGACTCTTATTTATGGTTTTCTTCATCAAACACTTCTTTTCAGCTCACTAGCCCACAAGCTTCTGTATGTACATACGTACATACTTCAGAAAGATAGTGGATCATGCCTATAAATAATTTATTTCATATTCTTTAATCAGAATAATTTGATCCTCCTCCCACCTGCCCCCCCTGCAAAATCCAAGTAGCAACTTGTTAGTAATTTCTTGAGTACAAATTTACTTTAGAGTTGTCTCACTAGACTGCAGATGTGCTCAGAGCAGTTTCAGGTGCTATAATGATGCAGACTTCCTGGTGGGAGACAGAACTCTGCATTTGGTTTCCCAATGGATTCCACACAGGAAGACGTTTCTAGTGCAAGCTTGCTTTCTACATGTTTAGTTTCTTAAAGAATACCTTGATAAATATTAAGCCATGTCCGTGGAGATTCGTCTCTCTCCTCTTTCACATGGTGATAACTGTGCTCAAATCTTACAGTGCTCATTCTATGCTTCTTAGAAGTGCAGGATTCTGTGTTAACTAAACACCAAGTATTCCTTGTTTCATGGAATTCTTGCTTATAGTAGGCATTTGCAAATGGATGTTAACATTAAGCCCTTGCTTAATATTTCTGGAGCCCAGCACTGTGACAGGGATTCCGCTACATCCGACTTCACAATCTAGCTAGAAGGTGACTGGCCATTGTCTAGCACGTTGCTGAAATAAGGTAATTGAACAAACAGCAACTACTACCTGCAGTGCAAAGCTTTGTCTGCTTAAAAACCACCCTACAAACTTCAGTTGTTTCATTTCAATTGTAAATCATTAGTTCTTCTCTTCTGTTACTGGAGAAGTTATGAAATCAGAACATAAATTTTTCACATCCTTTTATTGATGGCCGTGGGACATTCTTTGCCTTTATGATATTTTCCACAGCATATGTGGAAATTTGTACATCACTTACATTTGTAATTGGTTTGTCTTTTCTTCTGTCTTGAGTCCTGGTAACTTTAGCTTAAGTCTGTGAGTTGTTCTGTACTAGTGGATGTCATCATTTCAAACTTCTACCTGGACAGTTAGATTAACCTTGCTAATTAGAGGCATCTTTCAATATTAACTCTGAAAACCTGATGTAGCACAACCCTAAGCACCCATCTTCCATTAAAGTCTTTATGTTTCTAATACTGGGTGTTTGAGTCAAACTTGCCTTGCCCCTTGGTTTCCGTTATAAAAATAAATGTATACATCTTCTTTGTTACCTCTTTAGCTCGCTTTTTTCAAAATTGCAATCAAACCTTTTATTGGTTTGATTATGTCTCAAGCACCTTTTACATAAAGAATTTCTGGTTGATTTCTAATTAATTTTAAACCAAATTAAAAAAAAAAATTATCTCCTTCCCCCCCCCAACATTTTCTTTTTTTCCCCATCTCCCTGGTAGCTCTTAATGTTGGATGAAAGCTTGATTCTACACCTGTCACAATAAAAACTCTCTAAAAACTCCAGAACCCTCCACAGTACTGTGCTCGAGTTTTCCAGATTTTCTTTAGCTTTTCTTCCCCTGTTAAGCACATTTGGTGGTAGTAGTACTCACTGGTCTGATGGAAGATGTCATGCTTCATGTATCTTTCAGTGGGTGAGAACATGAAAATACTATTTGCTTATAGTGTTAAATGATCTTTTTAACCAAACTTATGTTCCCAGGCAGGGATGCTGTAAGTGCAGCTAGCATTCTGACCATGTGCATACGGGTCGATTTCCACGTGCCTCTTCTCTATTTGCATTTTCTGTAGTGAGTAAGAAGCTGTAAGGTTTTTGCAGGATTAGGACTTACTCTAATCAGAGTTCTTTAGGTACAAGTAGCAGTATTCAATAGAAGTGGGGGGGGGGAGGGAAAGACAAATAATAGAAAGAAAATTCTAAACTAAATGCGTTAGTTCTTTTTTCCTTTTTTATTTAATGTCCATATAAAGAGTGATGCATAAATATTATTGTAACAGGTAATGCTGTAAGTAGACACAAACAAGTATCCTTTAATTATAAATTAATAATTTATCTTTTTATTTTCCCAAATTACCATGAAGATTTATGGGTCTTGTCATTGCCTATTCCTTACAGAACAGGTGTTGTTCTACGCTTCTAGTGGAAATTCTTCCCCAGAAAGCAGGAGGTGCTGCCAGACCTCACACTGAATCTTAATTTGGTTTGGCAGGATGCTGCAATATCTTAAACAGCGTCTGAGGTCTTTAAATCCTTTAGAGGTATACATACACGTGACATGTATACACCATTTGATTTCAATCTATTGACTCTGGGGAAATGTGCTGCAGATTTATTACCTTCACCTAGATGCTTCTCTATCACAAAGTGGTCTGTGGGTCAGAAACAGCACAAAATTATTTTAGCAAATCAAAAGATTGTGGTCTTAATTATGAGGCTGCAAAACAGATTAGGAAGAGAAATATTAAGTAGCAAAATTATCAATATTTAACAAGAAGAATTCATCTTGGTTGTTCTGGTATGTCCCATCCAATGTTATTGCGACCTGTTCTAAATAAATATTTTTAAACTTGGGGCTGTCTACTGCCCCTCAATACTGAGCCTTAAGGTTGTGTTGGGCAATCGTTGAGCAGCTCCCTTTTAGCCTCAGCCTGTCTGCCTGGGGTTCTCTCATGGATTTGCATCTCTTTGCATCTGTAGTGTTCAGTTGCTAGGAATGCAGTTCTGGTTGTTCTTTTTTGTGTTTTTGTTTGGTTTGTTTCCTCTCATCAGCAATGGTACATATAAAGGTGGTAGCTGAGTCATTCTCCATGAACAGAAACAGAGAATTCAAGGCTTATCTGGGAAACGTTACTTTGTTAGAATAATTTTAATACAGAAATAATACCATAAGTACATGGTTTACACACCATATATAATAAAATGAATAAAACCCCCAGCCTTTCCAAGCCACTAATTTTCAGCACGGTCTTAGCTCAAAATGCACCACTACTTTGAAATTTATTCCAAGGAGCTGATTGCTGCAGATGGTCATAGTGGGCAGCAATAATATACCTAGTATTTTTAAAGTGTCTTTCCATGATGACAAACATTAACAAGCAGATTAATCTGTGGCTTAATTGTAAGAGGTTACCCAAACAGCATGCCTTCAGAGCTGCCTTTCCAAGCACAGCCCACTACAGAACAATTACTTTGGCCAGCGCACAGGAGAAACTGGAGGTTTAATCTCATTTGTGGTGCTGGGATCAGCCTGTGGTGATCCTACAACCCTTGCTTAATTAATCCTATTTTGGCTTTACACTTGTATCTCTGTTTGGCACAGCAAATACAGCTGTGCTATGAATATTACTGGAAGCAGACATAACTATGTGCTATGCACTCAGAAGGTTTTAATGCTGAATATTTATTCTTTTGACTCATTTTATAGTTAATATGTGCAGGCACTTGTGACAGGTTGCTACTTGCTGACTGATTGGCACAATTAATTTCCATGTTCCAGTTGAGCTACAATCCTGAAATACAGTTTGCTCATTCATTATGGGCTATTGCATATAAAAGGGGGAAAAAAAAAAAAAAAATCTCTCATTTGAAAACTGACCTTTCCATCAGAGACTGTCAGTTCTCCGGCTAAGATTTTAAAATATTCAGGTGCCTTTCCACATGTTAGTTGGATAGCAATTTTGAGAAAGAGGTCTATATTCTCAGTGGGGACTAGGAAGCACATAGCGCAATTCAGACTAATGAATTTGGAGATCCAGTGTTGTTAGATACGCAGAGAATTCCAGTCTGTGTTCTACTTTTTTGGTTTTGTGCCATCCCCTGTAGAGCAATATTAAAAACATTTTTTAGGTGCTACATCATAGCTCTAAGCAGGGCTTATTACTTCAAACACAATCTTGTGCTGATGCGGCCATCTGACTTCTAGACACACTGATTTATTTCTGTTCAGCTTAGAACATAGACAGGGCTTATTGTATTTCTTCTCATATGATCTTCATTGTTTCCAGATTTTACAAAGGAAAAGTAATGCCATTTTACAACTACAGGAGTCGTGTTTATACTGGTGCTTCTTGCATAGTGAAAACAAGAGCGAAATACTGGAAAACTGTAGGGAGAACATGAAAATAAATCATCACATGCTATTTGGTCACTGCTTCTGAAATCAAGCATCTCTTGAGTTTAGGAGAGGGTGAAGTAGATGGCGGTTATGTGAAAGTCAAGTAACTATCAAATAATAATTTGTAAGTTACCTGCTCTGAACTTTTGAAACCTTGATATACCAATAACTGTTTTTCTTTTGCTGTCCTTTTTTAATAAGGCCTCTCTATCGGTGATTCAACTGACCACTGTTCTATTGGGCCAGACAATGCAGTACAAGAATAAAAATCCTTTCTAATGGACTCTGCAAAGTGTATGATTTACCCATTACTATTATTTACTTCATGAAAGTGTGCCCACTCCAGCTCACTAGGTGATAGAAACCGCCTCAAAACTGTAATAGCTGCAGAAACAAAAAGTTCTAAACTCTGCCTTAGTCACTGAAACTGATTTTATATGCACTATTTTGCTCATAAACTTAGTATATACTAAGAAATTTTCCTTCTAGATCACTTGAAAGAGTTAATTCTCTTATTACTTAATAAAAAATAATACTTGAATTTTTTAATCTACATTTCTCCTAATTAATATAATTACAGAGAAAATGTATTATAGTTACACAGAAAAGGTAATAGATTACATAAATAGAAAATTATACCCATCACATGGAACCTAATCAAGATCAAGCAAAGCATAGGCCAATGTCATTGTTTAAACAAAAATATAATCTTAGTGTAACACAAATGGAATCTCTGCATTGCGACACAACGCAGAGGAACAATTAAGCCAGAGTTAAACAAGGAGTTACCGTACTGTATAAAGCATGTGTTGTACTGCAGACCTCCAGGATAGAAATAAACAGCTTAATAAGTTTTTAATGAAGTGCAGGCAGCCATTCAGATTTAAAACAGAACAAATGTTTACAGGGAATTTTGTACTTAATGAGAAATACTATAGAACAAACAATAATTAAAAATAAGTAATACCAAATAAGTAAGTAATATTCCTTCCTGTCTCACTCAGTGGGATCTGTGTAAGATGGTAGCTCAGACATGCCAATATGGGTAAATGTATGAGATTATTTCACTCTATAAGCTAACAGAATCTCAATGGGTAACAATGTTTGAGTAACACTTACAATGGGTAACAACTACACTGAAGTGACTGTAGCCCACGTCCCTGTGAAAATCTTGTAACTTCTTTGTCTTAGAATTTTATATTTACTTCATAATTGTATATTCCGGGAATATAGTTACCATTTTACTTAATTTTATTGTTATTACTGTTAGCAAATGTTTTTTTCAGGAAAGGTAATGTAGAATTGGAAATTCCTGGATCTGAAACAGTCTTTTTAGTCCCAGCCCTCCTCTTCCCAAAAATATACATCAGTTTCAAGGCAGCATGACACCAGATTCACCTACTTGTGGTGTTCTCTGGCTCCCCTACAGCTTCCAGATCTTTGCAAATGAGTCATTCCTCCTACAACTAACTGGGTTATGGGTTGGAGTTGCAATTCTTGCTACTGGTCATTAGAGATGACAGTGATATCTCTTTGTTGTTAAGACTAGCACCTAAAAGAAGAAAGTCACTTTGGCTGAGAAGCAAGTAATAATACAAAATTATTTGAAAGAACTCAGATAAAGGATGGATTGGATATGGTCTGAGGTAGGGTAACAATGTGGGAAAATTTTTAGCACAGTTCTTTGCAGTCTTTTTCTCCCACTGCTTATCTCAATCAACTAGTAATTCTTCTTAACATCTCTTGGTGCTAGGACTCCTAATGTGAGGGTGCTTTTTCCATCAGTTGTTTTTCATAGTAGCTCACAGAAGAGGCATGTCTTTTTTTATTGAAAAAATGATGTATTAGACTGCAAAATGATCATGGTGGAGAAAGGCTAAAGATGAGTTAGCAATGGACTGAAAGCTAAGCTTAAGGGGTACTGAGAAGCATGGAGTATAGATTGCCACCTCTTGACAGTTTTCTCCAGAGAAAACTGAAAGCAAGAATTCATGCAGTGCTAGAAACTATTGTTAAAGTTGGTGGAATAGGAAACTGTATAATCTGGGGACCCAACATTCTTCATTTGTTGTAGAAGTCACGTTGAGTGAATCTATGAATGGAACCAAGAGCACTGAGGTGGTGTTTTGCTGAAAAGGTCTTTCGTGTAAGAAAGATCCACCGCAGATGTTTTATACTCGGCAACCGTGAGTTTTTCCAATATCTGGGAGCAGCAAATAGCAGAGCTGATAATTACAAGGTAATCCACAGGTCAAAGAGAAGTGCAGGGCATGTTGAAGGGTAATTGATCAGATCTTGATGATGTCGTGTAATTAACAGAGTACATTTAAAAATTTAAAACTGTATGTGATCATAATAATTATCAAAAGTTATGAATGTGTTGTGGAAAGGAACAGGTGGGGATTGTTCCTTTTTAAACCTCTGACATAAATGAGTTGGAATTTACTTTTTTTTTTTCATGTCTTACATTGTATGCTGCCAATCAACTAGAAAGTAGACAGTGAATTAAGAAATCCTTTTCCATCCTGCCAGAAGTTATGAATGGTTTCTGACAATATTCTCATTAAAAAGGTTCATTAAGTGTTATAACTGACATTAACATGGTAATCTGTACTACGTAAGAGCTCCTAAAATTTAGTTTTGGAAGATATATCAACATTAATTTGCTAAACTACTTTTCACCTTAAAGTAGCAGTCTGAGCCAAGGTCATCTCAGATCTTAACAAAAGGGCGTATTGAATCAATTTTTGGTAGCTTCTTATGGAGTAGTGATGGTATGTCTCTGTTCCTTGTAAGCACATTTCAACCTACTAGGCAGTCCCAGTAGAGATACCAAAAATGCTTCACCCTAAGGAGGATGTCTGTTATTCTAAGAGGAAGTACTCATTTCAGGGTTGAAACAGCCCAGCAGACAAATATTTGCTCCTTCCTTTTAGATAAGCATAACTATGAGTACTGATACACTGACTCTGTTTAACAGAAATAAATCCTCATGGTACAAAAGAATTATTTATGGAACTGTATAAAGTATTATTCATAGTCTTGACTCACTACAATTACGTCCCTTCTCCTTGTGACTGTAGTGGGTACGATACATTGTATAGAAACAACTTTCAGACTGGATATGGTCTTCAATTTCTAAACTTTTCTGTTGGTTTCCTTTCAGTCCCATTCTCTGAGTTTTCTCTCATTTTCAAGAGAGATGGTTAAATTTTTTCCATCTAGTGCTAATTAGTGTAGATAATATTTGGACTTGCTAAAAGTATGTCTTATTTCCTGTGTTCTTTTATCTCTGAATTTTCATTTATTGTGTTCTCATTTTTTTCAAAATACATGTATTAATTTTTTGCCTACTCCCTTCACTTTTTAACATATCTCTTCGCTTTTCCCTGTCCATTATGTTTTTTTCTTATGTTCTTGTTCCATTTTTTTTTGACAATACTGTTTTCCTGCATAACTTAACATAAGTTATTGTAAAGAACAAAAATCCTCAAAATACTTGTGACATCATTTTGAAATGTCTTTAGGAACAGTGAGTCTTACACTATTTTGGATTCTGCATATACATTAAATGTAACTTATCTGATCCAAATTGATGTAATGAGCTACCTTTCTGAATGTTAGTATGAGATTTTTCTTTTGACTGAATGAATAGCGTGAATGCAACTGCAAAATTTGCAGATAGTTTGATAGCAACTCCCCCCAAAACAGCAATAGTTTTTCAAAATTCGTATCAAGATTGCTTTATAGTAAAAGAAGAAACTCGAAAGCCATCACTATCTGGTCATCTAAGCAATGTGTCTTTGTAGTCTCTCAAAGCCACTTTTACTAACAAAAAGTCAACTCCAGTGGGAGGGCTGTTTGAAAATATTTACTGTATCATAAAAAATGGCATCCCCTTCCTTGACTTTTTGATTTGTGATTTTTGATGTGACTTTGAAGTTTGTCTAGTCTCACTTATGGCTGGAATCTATTGGAAGACTTCTCTTGGAAACAAAAGCCATTTTGCAATTCTGTGGTATTAGAATGGCAGTGCAGGAGTTAACCCAACCGGCCAACCAAACAAAAGAACCACAAAAAACCACCAAAAAAAACCCCATCAAACAAAAAAACCCAAAAGTATTTTCTTTTTTTCTTGTTTTCATAAATTCATTGGAATTCTTTCACACTGGCATTAAGAATAAATACATTTGGTTAATAAAACTATGATGATTCATAGTCAGGCCTTCACATATGGTATACTTACATGTACTTGAGCATTTCTATTTGAAATCTACAATTCCTTGGTACTATAATGGGTTTGGATTAAGTCACTTTTTATTTAAATTGAAGATTTAACATTATCTTGATGCATTTTGGGGCTCATGCTTTATAGACAGGTTAGTAATTTGTTCTTTATTTGCTGTGCCATATTGGACTACAGCAAATAATAACTTTTTGGACCGTCCTCACTTTCATTTGTCCAGAGTAATGACATGATTTGTGTTTACTTTTGCTTTCAAAGGCTGTGCTGTGTAGTACAGTGCTAATGTCAGTTATTGCTCAAATACACAAAACTGACATTGCAGAGATCAAGATAATCTTTTTTGCAAACAATACTATGTGCTTGGTAGGGTTTTTTTTTAATCATAGAGAATAGACTGTCTGGTAATATTTTAAGTTTTTAGATATTTCTTGACCCATTTTTTGTATCCTGAAAAGTATGGTGGTTTTTTTCTGGTGTTGGGGCTTTTTTTATTGGGGGGAGACAAGTGTATTGTTTTCCCCTTTCTCTGGTTTATATGATAATCTTTAATGGGAACTAGGCAATAAAAGAATTTAGCAGAGATAAAATACGCAATTATTAAACCAAAACAGCAAGCAGTAGGTAACAAAGATAGCAACAAATTGACCTATGGCTGGAAAGCTTCCTTTCGCTCTTTATTAAACTTAGTGTGCACTGTAATTCCTTTTTCATCTTTCTAGTTGCAAAAAAAATTTGAGGATTTATAAAAGGGCATATTTTGGTAACATGATATAAAATGAACTGGATAGTTATGTGCTATATCTGATATTGCTGAACACTGTAGTTGCCATTCAAAGGGCAAATTTCTGTCCTTCTCAAAGAAAGCTGTAGTAAATGAACCTGGGGAGACATTTAGTTCTAAGGATTAACTGGGTTTGCTTGCGTAAAACTTTAAATCTAATTTAAATACTCTAATTGAATAAAAGAGGATTGAAATGGGGTTAATGGGGGCCTGGTTCCTTTTCTTCTCAAGAGAGAGGAGTTAATCCTTTGCATAACTAAGACACAGGGTTTTGCAGCTGAGATGAAATTCTGTCCTGCAATCATAGCTACGTTATGTAGCTGAACCATATTCTTATTTGATTTATACATCCATAGTTCTGCAAAAATAAAAAAAACCACCATCTATGCCTAAGTCCAAACATGACTCCTACTCCACTCTACCTCTTCACTTAAAAAAGAGTATTTGAAAGGCAATTAGAAGGAGCACATCCAAATCCAATACTTGCAAGCTGTTCCCTCTCTGTTCTTTTTAATAAGCATTTTTCCTTACTTTTTCAAAATTGTTCTTCAGGAGAATACAAGGGGTATTTTGCCCAGCTTCCATAAAAATTGACTGTCTTCTCCTCTGCATTTATCTATATGGTACAGAGCATTTGCCTCTGAGATTTGACAGTGTTGTTAACTTGATATTAATTGCATTTTGAACAGAATAAACACTAGGTTGAAAACCGAGTTGTATATTATCCTAGGAGATGCATTTGTCATTAAATTAACAGGGAACACTGTCAGAATTGCATTGTAAAAAGACCCTAGGAAATTCTGCAAATTGACTAATCAATAGCCATGACAGCTTTCTATCAATGTGCATCAAAGCTTTTTCTGTGTTGCTTTCATTGTTTTAGTAACTTAAAAATAGCAGCTGAAAAAGAATATGGCATAGGTGTATGAAATTACATTTATATAGCTGACCTAAAAGAATGCATTTAATAGAAAAGAGCAGAAATGAATGAAAAAAGGAAGAACAACATGGGTCAAACATTGGAGAATGGAACCTTGTCAAAACTTTCTGAAAATCCAAATTAATGATATCAATTAATCAAGGCTCATTAACTCTTTCAAAGTAATCTGATAGATTTTGTGGGATTATTGCCTATAAAAACCATCTGGAGTTTTACCAAATATTTCGTATTTATCAATGCATCTATTAATTCTGTTCTCTGTCATAATTCTTACCTGTGTTCCTGATGGATATCCAATTTATTATTCTGTAGCCCCCTGAGTCATCACAGGACTCCTTTCTCAAGAGTTGTATCTCTTCATTTCATTCTTTTATTCCTCTTGCCACAGTTTCTGATTTGAGCAATAGTTTATATGCCACAGTTGGTAACTCAGCAACTTCATACTAGACTTCCTTCACTCTTGAACAAATTGCCTGGTCCTGACAATTGTTACTGTTCAATTTATTAATTTGCACTAAAACCTCTTCTATTGATGCTTTTTTTTCAAAAATAGTTTCTCCATCTCATCCCTTGTGAAGAAGGGAACCTTCCTGACCTTCTCTACAGAGAGCACTGATGAAAGGATTCGCTTATCTTTTCTGCAGTGCTCTCACCTTTCTTTAGTACTCCTTTTGTACTTTGATAATCTACTAGCCCCACTGACTCTAAAGTCATCCTGCTGCTTCTGTATTTGAAAACATTTTTATTATTATCTTTTATGCCTTCTGTAAGTTTCATCTTAAAGTATTACCTTGCTTGTTTACTGTAGTTTTACATTTAACTTGCTAGCTCTTTTTTATGTTTTCTCATTTGAAAGTGAATTACATGTTTTTATTCTTTTGGTCTGTTCCTTTAATATGCTGGGGTTTTAAAATTAATTTTGTTATTTTTTTATTGTTGACAAATCTTTATTCAAAGATTCTAGTGTGTCATCATCACCACTCTTCACAGTCACCCCAACAGACATCTGAAAGATGTGTACTTTGTCACACTTTAAAAATCTATGAAATTGAAATTTGGAAGAACCTAAGAATCAGGAATCCATGAGAGATGTATGTGGGCTAGCGATCCCACAACTTACTTTGGGTCATGGAGAATTAGAACTTTTATATTTTTGTCAAATTTTAAACAATAGATGGGCACTGAACAAAGCTATTTCAGGACTGTACTTCCAGGTAGTTTTTAATGTGCATGACTTTTTCCTTTTATTTTCATTTATCCTCAATACCTTAATCCTTCTTGGTACCATTTTCACTTTTCTAATGAGGCACGTCCTTAAGTTCTTGTCCAGATACAGCTCCTTGTACCTATTATTTTATATGATGAAGTCTGACATTACTTCTTTCATCTAGAATGTGTCTATGGTACTGAATTTCAGTGGTGTTCTAAAATCCAAGTCTTTTCAGCATAGTTAAGCACATTAGTAAAGATTTAGATAGGAATAGAAATTATGAGCAGTTACAAATTTCCAATGGATTTGGGGGGATTATTTTTTTTTTTTAAACAATTTTTTTCTAGTGATAGTCTCTCTGCATATTTGGCTGCATATTTGAAATGTTTGTTTTATCCATGTTTCCAGTTTGTCTGCAGATGGTATTACATAATGTTTCTGCAGTTATCTTTCTTCCTAATGCAAATTATCATTGTAAAACCTAAATAATTTAACAGTATAAAATGGAAACATGGAAACATTGTAGTAACTGAAGGTGAGAATGTTTTAGCGCAAGTATATCTTGTTGACACTTAAAAGTGCACAATTTTCTCATATAATTTTCATTATGTAGCTGAGCTAAATTGATTCTAAATTGATGCTATGAAAAACCGATTTACCTCTTCCTTTTTTTCCCCTTTTTTATAGCAAGATGTAACAGTTTTATCTGGGAGGAAAATACCATCACTACTATCATTTAATTGTTTAGATTTATGATTATGCAAAGGAAAGTGCCTATCATATTCTCTAGGCATCGTTGTAAAATTACTTTTCAGGAAATTTAAAAAAAAAATTAGTAGTTTCTGCAAATCTACAGCTCAACCAATCAAAGCCAGTGAAGACTATGTTGTTTGTCAGTAGTTGTTCATAACGATGCATTTGTTTGCAGGATCAGGGGTGTAAATTACATGTTTTAGAGCACTCCTTTCTCAGGTGCTTCTCTTATTTTTGCTGTATTTCTTAATCAGAATAGAATTTCAAAGTAACCTCAATACTTACCTCACTTATTTGTTTTTTAAAATTACCTTACTCTCAGTCACTGAAGTTGTTCATAAACTTGTAAGAATGAGTTGCAGCAAGGGGAATCTCAGCAAATGTCATTGGAATCTCAGGGACTAAAATCAAGGACCAGAGAAGGAACAAAGGAATTATAGTCAGAAAAAGACAGAGTAACTAGGAACCGTGAAATGAAGCTCCCAAATAAATATAGTGCAGAGTATGTCATGGATAGATTTTAGTCGGTATGTGTAGAAATACCTGGGAATTTTGCCTATGGTTACACCACATATGAATTATTGACTCTTTCTTCACTTGTGAAATAAAAGTCATTTATAGTGTGACATTTTCTATGTAAGTACAACCAAAGGCTGTCATGTATACCTGCTCACAGTCCCATACAAGAATAAATGTGCAATTAGAAGTAATTTATATCGAAAAATCCTCTATAGGACTGAAAGAGACACTTTTTACGGCTCAAGAACATGGTCTATTTCTTGAGCTAAAGGTAAAGCTCTGCACAAGCACAGTCTGCAGGAAATCTCTCATACTTGATCTGCAGTTCATTTCTTATCCAGCCCCACTCTGCTATTATTCTCCAACCAATGTTCTTGGACTAAGATCAGCATTGATTTACATATTTTGTACTTCCATCAACTGTGTGGGGAGTGCTCCACAGAAAAAATCTACACTGAATTCCATCATTCAATGGGAACTTTTCTTACGGGCTAGATATAACATGGCTCAGTTCTCCCACATCACAAGCTTTAAATAAAAACAAATGGTTTGGGGATATTGCTATGCAGAAATAATTGGGTTTTTTCCTCCATTCTAGCCTTAAGATGAGAAAGTAACCTTTTCTACCTCCTATGGATATTGCTTCCCATCCTTCTGTACAGTTTATTTTCCTAGCCAGAAGAAATGATTGGTTGAGGAGGAATAATTAAATCCTTTAAATTAAAAGCAGTAATCAGAAAACCAACAAACAAAAACCTAACTTCATTTTGCTTGACTTTCACATTATAAATTAAGGACAGTTTTCAGAACTGATACTCAATAGTAATTTTTTCCCTGAAAAAGAAAAAAAATTATAATTAAGATTACCTGAACCAAACATGATACATGCCAGACAAATGCATGGCAATTTAGTATAAGGCAAGTTTTAATCCAGTCTGGGCAATCTTTCTTTCAGGCATACCAAGTTCAAAGTGTAGTCATTGTATGCCTTGATTGTTTTTGACAATCAAAAGGAGAAGGGGGAAATAGCAGTGAAGAGCACAATACCTTCAGGTCTAACCTTTAGGAGGTAGAGAGTCAATAGCAGTTTTAAACCATATTAAAAGACAGTTCTTAGAACAAGCAGCTTCTAGCTGAACAATTCTGTTGGATGACAGAACGTATGACAACAAAAATCACGAGCACTAAAATTTTTCATTTGTGTAGCACCTTTTTATGTCATTTTTCCTTTCCAAATGAATATGAATTCATATGAAATGTAGTTAGTTTTGGGGTGGAGGGCAGAACGTAAATACATAAAGCACTCAGGTAAAGAAAAAATTATACTGGAAAGATTTAAAAAAAAAAAAAAAAAGCCTATGTAGGCCACTGGGATTTAGTTGTTATTACCATCATATTGGAACGATGCTGGGTAAGAAACTAGGACAAACTGCTGCTGAAGTGCTCCTGAGTTTGGTGGCATACTGTTTTGTCAACATTGATTTCCCTTAGATAACAGTATATTCTGAAATCCAAGAGGAAATTTAGGGATGTAAATGAAGGGGAAAAAATTATACAGCGATGAAAAGTAAGTAGTAAATACATGAGCTCTACACATTTAGTGAGCAAGTATGTTTTATATTTGTTTCTTTATATGTGTCTGTTTTAATGATGTATTACTAGTTTGCCCAGAATAATTAGAGAGTACAGAATTTCACTTTGTAGTTCCTCCCTGAAGCCCATAGTTCGCAGCTGGTTTATACATGAAGAGAGAATCAGGTACTCTGTTTAAAGTAGCCGTTTTACAGAATGGTACTGGCTGCGGGTGACAAATAAGCAGAAACATGGAATATTTCTTGTGGGAAGCATTGGAGTTTGCTGTTTCTTTGCCATGTAGTCCCTTAACAGAAAGAATGAAAATGAATGTGCACATACTTTTTATGGTTCTTCAGGGGCATCTGCCTCTTTCCAAATCATAACCTGACTAATTTCAAGATTTCTTGAACAGTTATTGTCCTCATAAGGCAAGGAAAAATATGCCTTCGCTTGTACTTAAAGTGACAAATTTGTTTTGTTGATGGAAACCCTTAATGTGTGTACATTTCAGTGGTATCTGATATGATACCATTGCAATCACTGCTAAATTGTTCCTATGATTGATTTCTTATTGTAAAAAGTGTGCACTGTGTTGCTAGTTTGAATTTGTGTGGCTTTGTTTTCTAGCTCTTATATCTGTGCTGTATCTTTGTGTGCTGGACTGAAGAACTCATTATCAAAGTTTTGTTCCTGCTGTAGATACTCACAAACTGAGATCAATTCACAAATTAACCTTCTATTTGGTAATCTAAATAACTTTGAACCCCCTTCAGTCTTTCATTATATGGCATATTTTCCAATTCTTTCTGTATAGGTTGTTATTCATTCCAGTGAGGCAAGTGAATCCTGCTAGAGAAACCAGAAGAAACAGAAAACTGCTTAAAAGAGTGTCTCATCTACCTCTCCATCACTTCTTCCTCCTCAAAAATAACAATGGACCCAATTAACCTGTTTGTAGTTAGAGTAACAGGAATTTTCCCAAACTTATTTTAATTATTAATTGATCTGTGGTTCATTTTGGTGTAACTTTAGCCAAATATATTATAATGTGAGGATAAAATATACAGTACTTTCAAAGTAATTGCTCTCTGTTCTTGCCAAACCTAATATTAACCCCTGTTAAAGGAGGGTCATAGTAGTCTTTTTTTATTGGCAGAAAAAAAAGGAATGATGTCGCCTCATTTTCTAAATGAAAGATCCTAATTTAAGGAAAGTGTTCCTGAATGCAGACACCAAATAATAAGAAGAGACTTCACATAATTCTGACGCAGTTGCTTGAACTAAGAAAAACGGTGTCTTCCATATTTTCTGTAGACTATCTCTAGCTATTTGAAGATGTAAGGAGCTTCACACTTAAGGACACTGTTTTTAAGCTGCTTCTGGCCTACTGAGCTGGGTGGTTTGTGTCACTCTTACTGGGAGTCCATGGGTATCTAGCACAGGTTTTCAAATTTTCACTGATTGCATGTTGCCTCAAAATTATGTTGGCAAAGCTTCTGTTGGACTCCTGAGGTTAACCATAAGACATCCCGTTACAGCTGCATTGCCTGAAAATCTCAAATGAAAAGTAAAGTTGCAGTCCAAAGCCGAAATGTCTTTATTTTGAATTGCTGTGTTTACAAGATCCATTTCCTTTAAATAGTGCTCTGTGAGTGGACTGGATACATTTCAAAAGTTTTCAATTCCTTTTTATTTTTCACAGGGGTTATGCTTTTATTAATGGCTGAAGAAAAGTCTGACTATAAAATACAAATTTTTGTCTCAGAAAACTGTCTTTTAGCATGGCTTGTGGAAAGAAAACAGAAAGATGTTCCTTCCACATCTTTCTCAAAAATTCCTGTAACACTGTCATTTTGGCAACATGCTATCTATCTTAAAGAGAGTGTTTGATGACTCACATTAATGAAAAGACTCTAAGTACATGAGAGCCAACCAGCAACTTCAATCTACCTCACTATGAGCAGCGGCTGAGCAACTCTATTTTAAAACATCTTTCCTGTGTATTTTTCAGTTTGTAATGATGAGAATTAAAATATTCAACTTATGCAAGCCTCTTAATGAAGACTTTTCAACATGTTATTAGCAGGAAAAAAGTTAAAACCTAGTTTTTATTAGACTTCTTGTTGATAAGTAAAAGTTCTCACACAGAATAAGTGCTTAATCTTGTTGCTCCTTCTCTAGAAAAATGCTTTTCTTGCCTGTTTTTTTCCACACTTTTGACAGGAAAAGGCTACTACCTGACTCTGAACAAGAAAACTAAGTGTGGCTGTAAAACAGTAAAATATAATGATGCAGCAAATTTACTCCTAGAGTTTGTTCTACAAAGGTGCTCTCAAAGTACAACAGTTGTCAAGAGAATTAAAGCAGTATTTTCTTTGTATAAAGAGGAAAACCACATTAAAAAGATATGATGTATTCTCGGAGGGAGTTTTATTGCTAGGATTTCAATAGTTTTCCTACTGGCAATTCTACTCATCCCTTTGCGGCATGGCGTAGCTACCACTGACAATCTTAAATACAAAATACACTTTGTACTGGAACAGCATTTAAAATCTGCGTCATTTCAAATTTCAAGATAGAGTTAAGTACTTCACAGAAAGCTCTTCTTTGAAAATTGAGAGTGAATTCCTAATAGGGCTTAATTACCCTAGATATATTACAGACAGTAAGCTTTTTGTTGAAATAAAATGTGGTGCTTTAGAGATCCCCTTTTCTATAAATGACTTCAGAATCTTCTAGCTATATTTTTGGCTCCTTCTGGGCTTAGTACTTGTTGTAGATTATATTCTGCTGTAAAAATTGGAAACAATAACAAAGCTAATGGTAGGTGTTAAATAGGAAACAGTAACATGTAAAGGCAACCATTGATCTGCTCCGATCTCCTTCAGAAAAAACAAGGGGAAGTTTCAGAATAGATGAAATCCAGCTAGTAAGCAGCACTCAATGCCTGTTAGTCTTTGTATTCTCTTCAGAACTACATTTAAACACTGTAGAAAACATCTAGGTTTTTGCTTGTTTACAGTACTATTGTAGTACATTTTTCCCCCCAATAGAAAATTAGTATTATGCTGTATATATCCCAGGTGTCCATGTATTATTTCATACTGATGTTAAAAAAAGCTAGAAGGAAGGGTTGAAAGAGATCTCTGTTATTCCCTTAAAATTATTGTATGAGAGGTTTAAGAGATTTCTATAATCTCACATCTCAGGCCTCAGTGGTTTTACTAATGTGGCGTAGCTGTCAAGTGAAAAGATTGAATAAGATATATCATACACCGATCATTGTCAGCAACATATTATAAGTCAGACTTACTGTTGGTTGTTGACAGAAAGACACAACTTTTGCTACTTTATTTACTACTGCTATTATTTAGACTGTTAGCATGGTTGTGCTCAAAACTTAACCATGTCAGGAAGTTTACAAGTGAAGAAATAAGAAATAATTGGGGGGGGAGAAGGTTTTTTTCAGGAGGTTTTGGTGGTGGAGGAATGAAGGAAAAGTAGCTTGGTAAGGCTTACTTGATATAAAATATTATAGGTTTATGAAAGACAGCATCCAGTTCAGGTAAGGGGAAAAGAATAGACTGACTGCTTGTTGGAAATAAACTATACTTCCCTCACAGATCTTGGGGAAAAGGGATCTCAGGTTGTGAGTTCTGTCATACTGTTTTGGGTTGAGGTTTGCAAGGGACTGCAGATACCATAAAATTAGAGAGAATTAGCCTTCTGTATGAATGACTCAAAATGAACTTATGCTTAAATCCTATATGATAAGAGGAAAAAGAAATTTAAAGAATGAAGCATGTTGAGGCATGCGCACGTAATTAAGTAGTGGGAAAACCTGAGTGGGTTGAGATGGGGAAGAGAGGGTTGTAGAGGGTTGTCAGACTTTGTTGTTTGACCTTGACAGCGGAGCACTCATTAGAGTGGCTCACTACATGGTTTTGGTGAGTGGTATAATTTTATGTAAAAGTATACCACTTTTCGTGAGTGGTATAATTTTAGGAGGCATTCAGTGATTTTTTAGCTTGCTGTTGAGTCCCAGTTCCCAAGGTTTTTAGTTTGAAGTTTAAAAAAAAAAAAATTCAGAAAAAGCAAGCTTATGTTTAGCTGACTTAAACTTTACTATACGAAGAAATGTTTGAAGGACTACAAACATGAAAAAGGAAAGAAAAAAAGAAAAACAAGCAAAACAAAACAACAAAACAAAACCAACAACCAAAAAAAACCCAGAAGCTGAAAATTATCATGTGAGAAGGGAAGGAGAGGAATTGCAGCACGCAGCCAAAATGCAGAAAGGAAGATTCAGAAGGTACAGACAGCAGCTGATGTCAAACCTTGCTTGAATTATTTTATGTTGCTACTCTGGTAACTTCAGATTCTCAGCTGCTCTCTCTTTCCAATACCTTTCCTAAGTCCACGTGGCCAGGCTGACGGGAAATCTGTATAGGTCTTCCTGTGACTACACAGTATAAGGCCTCCTCTATCCACTGCTTGTCAAAAGGGTGTTGTTAAGGGGTTGATCCCAAACCAATTCTATATTCCTCTTCCTCTGATGGAGTAGTATCTTCCTGAAGTGCTTTATGGGGGTCCTTTGCTAGATTCAGGCTCTGTTTGGCTCTTCTGTGCAGTTTTTTTCAAGCTCTGTTTATCTAGTGAAGGGTAGTGGCTAGGGCCTTATAGCAATGGTTATCTCATCGGATATCTCTTCTTTTGTAATTTTGGGGGGACGATGGAATAGGTAGGTATGAAATAGAGTTAAATTGCATCTGTTCTGTCCCCTCTGTTAAGCATCCCATATGAAGCTTAATTTTGGGTCCTAAACATCTGTTTGTCAACCATCCCGCTCCTGCTCTCTTTCTAAAATACTCTTTCTTCCCTCAAGAGGTTGGCAATAGCTGCAGGGAATATTTCTATGGTTTGGGGCTCCCCAGTGCAAAAGAGATGTTGGCAAACTGGAGAAGCCGTTAAGATGACTGGGGGGGCTGGACCACAAGGCATGCAAAGAGATGCCAGAGGAACTTGATTCATTTATGCTGGAAAAGGGCAAGCTGTGGGAGCAGGAGAAATCTAATCATAGTCTGCCACAACATAGAGGAAGGTTACAGAGAAGATAAAGCCAGAGTCTTCTCAGATGTCCACAATTAAAGGGCAGGAGGTAGCAGTTCCAATCTGCAATAGGATGTAGGGGTGTAAGAAAAAAAATTCTTTGTTGTGACTGACCCTTTTGGACAGGCTGCCCAGATATGCGGTGGAGGTTTTCAAAACATCTCTGGGTGAGGTTTGGAGAAACCTGGTCTACCTGTGAGGTTGCCCGTGCTTGGAGAAGGCGGCTGCACTGGGTGGCATTCTGAGTCCCCTCCAAAACTAAGTTTTATATGATTTTGAGTAGCCCATGAGCATTGTTGTTTCTTGGGGTATGATAAGGATGGACTGCTGAAAAAGATGTGAAGTGTAAGGTTGGATATCCCGATGGGCAGAAGGGTGTTAGGTGGTTGAGCTTATATATACATCTGGAGAGAGAGACTTGAACAGGAGAGGAACTTTGATCCTCCTTTAAGCTTCTTAAAAATTAAATTTTGTTTATTTCTTTAAAAGTTCTCTTAAAAATGGACTAATGAGAAGGATATTATAATTAGCTCTGGAGTTGCAACTAGCAATAATAATCCATAGTTCCAAAGAACTACAACTTTTTTCAGTTTTGTCCCATAGTGGGAACCAGCAAAGTTTAATGCTTCTTCCAGAAAATAATATTGGCTTTTGAGATTAATAAATAAATTAAAGCTGTAAGTTTTGATGAGAAAAATGCAGGAGTACTTGGGGGTAAAACCAATACTATTCCTTCTGTTTTGTAATGAATAGTGATAATGTGGATACGTGGGAAGGTTTGGAGTGAGAGAGGACATTACACAGTTGAGAGGGAGATTGCTGATGCTCTTTGAACAAGAAAGAAATTTGCAGAGGAGGTGGGTGTGTGGCATATTGCTGGTACAGAGTTAAAAGCACATAACTTCAGCTTAGTCTGTAACTGGTTATTCTCACATAAATGACTTCGTTTGTCAAGGGAAACCAGCAGCTCTCTATTCCTAAGTGTAAGAATAGAGTGAATTTATGGTGTTTGACCTGTTAGGAAACAGATGTTCTCTACAATGTCATATACATGAAAAATGAATGAATGTAGCAGGTCTCAAAAGAGACCTGAGCAGATCTCACAAACATACGATAAACCTTGTTTACTCTATCTATACAACTTGCTCCAAATACGGCTTAAATAATTTTAAAACTTTTTACAGTGCCTCATAACACCTGCAAAGTATAGAAGTTGACTAGTACCCAGAGTTCAATTGCTTTTTCTTAAGAATATGTATAACTTTCTTGGCCACATGTATTCATGTTATTACTGTGACGCATAAAACATAAAATTAATCAGATAAAGTTAAAAATTAAGAAATTTGGCACCTGGAGACTTCTGTTTCATCTCAAGTCCTTAAGAAAGTCTGAGGAGATGTCAGCAAATCCAGGACATTGACTGAAGATATTTTCTTTCTCATACTGGCAATACAAAATATCTGACAGTCTTCATGTATTTTTATGAAGCTGTTTATAGAAGCTGCTTTGACAGGATTTATTTACCAGTATCTGTGTGTTCTTGTTATGCTATGTACATGGGATTTACTTATGGCAGCTTATAGGTGTCAATGGTGGGAATCAGAGGAGTTTCTAGGTTTTGTGAAGTCAAGTTACAAATGTCTTTTGATTATAACTCTCCCTTCCCCCCCATCAATCTGGGTTTCAGGAGCAAACGTTGTATGTCATATTTATACCTGGCTGATGATGACTGCAGGGCATTACAGGTCATAATTTCTGGTGACCAATATGAAGTGAATATGCTCTGAAGCCATCAGACTTTTTCATTCTGTCGGATCCAGACATTAACAGATCTACCCTAGCTAGTAAAAATAAGTGGAAGAATCAGTTAACACCATTTAAGATGAATATTACCTACTTCTCTGGGGTATTTGTAAGCAAAAATAAGGCTTTCACCACATGTTCCAATGTGACGACATGCTGGGTGCCAGCATGCAGCATGAAAACTGCCAATGTCCATGATAACCTGCTTGCTTCAGCCAGCTTTCTTAAAAAGCAATGACACTTGCCAGCTTCTGAAAGCAAAGTGTATTTAAAAACTTGCTACAAGAACAATTGCAACTAAATTTTTCCCCATCATTGTTTATATCAGTTCATGTCCCCTCACTTTCTATGTTCATATAAAATATTCTGTCTTTGTTTCCTGTACACAGTAATTTGTTGTAATTGAAGAACTTCCTTTGACATCAACTGATTACCTAAAGCAACCATAAAGTATTTGTGCACGTATGAACCAATTCCAGCAACGAGACATTGCACATAAGGATTTTTTTCTTTTATGAATCTATTTTTCAAAAGTGATTACATTACTTGGATTAAGCCAATAGTGTTAATTCTCTTCAATGCTTTTTGGAATAAGGTTTTGCCTTCTGTGTTCTGTAAACACTATTTATACATTTGAGCAGTTAATTTGAGCTTAGGTGAGAGATGGAAAAGCTGATTTCAATGTATTGGAGCATGCATAAATGTATGCCAAACAGTAGTTATTGAATTGTTCTAAAGTTTTGTTTATGTTTTATTTTTGTAACTAATCTTCAGATGTTTCTGTAATCTTCCTTGTCTGTGGATTCTCCAAATCTAGAGAAAATAAGAATATACTGAAATTTTTTCCTTCTAACAGAGATTTTCCATGTACAAGAAGTTCAGGGGGCTAGAGGATGATCAAACACTCAAAAAGGTAGATAAATGATTGACCGTATGACAATCAAGATTTGCTGACTTAAGCTGCTCCCAAATACCATGGTGTTTTAATAAAAAAAAAAAAAAAAAAGTATATTTGTGACTGATTTTTTTCTTGGCTAACTCAAGAGTTTATAAAGAAGTGGAATCATGCTAATTCTGTAGTACAAAAAGGTAAGCAGTCAGGTGGAATGGACTATTACATGTCAAAGTAACAGTAAACAACTCACAGCAGCCTGTTCCAATATTAGGTCTAATATTAGTTCTGTTCGGTCTGTTTATTTTTGTGTGCTTCAAGCTATGAGTTTTTAGCCCAGTGCAAACACAGTTCATTTTGGAAATATTTACTGAATAATCCTTTTTGTACTCTCTTCTGCTCTTGCAAGCTAGCTATAAAGCAAACGGAAATGTAGTAAGCTACCAAAAATCCTAGAAAACTAACTAGTTTAGCTAGCTAAGCTGTTAATGTTTTGTAGTACAAAATCAGCAGTTCTTTACTGTCTCTGTTCATCTTATATGGATACACGGATGAACAAAAATTAATAATGCCTTAAGACTTCTGGTGAAATAAAGAGTAAATTAGCAAAGGAAAGGCTGACAGTCTCTTCCATTCATTACTTTGCTTAAAATATTTTGTCTGTCCCCCTCTCTGTCTCCAAAATTGTGGCAGTCAGGAATTTCCCACTAGATTAGAAAAAAAAAAAGAACAACAGCAAAACCAAACCTGATTGCATATATGTGTTTGGAGTAAAAGGCATAGGAAATTATTATATGTACTTTCCATGTTACTTTAACATTTTTCAGTTGATATACTGTATCTATAGATACTTCAAGGTACTGTGAGGACTGTTTTGCCATGTGTGTTCATTATTAAGTAACTGTTTATGTGGGGCTAAAGGACATGAACAAATGTCCTGTTGAATGGTGGTTTTTTTGTTTGTTTTGTTTTGTTTTGTTTTTTTTAAAGGAAACCTATTTATATCTGACCTTGTTTATTAGAACTATTTTTTTTTTTTTTTTTTTTTTTCAAGATGGATACTCAGGCTTTGCAGTATGACTCTTGCTCTGCTTAAGTTTTCTAACTTGTTTTGATTTTAATGAAATTGGCTAGGAAAATGAAATAGTACAGTATAGGTTAACTGATGGATTGATTTTAATAATTTCTGGATTGTCTTCCAATAATTTCTTTGAATAATGTGAAGATGTGAGGAATGAGAAAATTGTTAGATGAATTCTGTGATACTAAGTTTGTCATCTGCATTAATGTTGTGTGGTCTCTGTAAGAAGCTAGAGACATGGTAGTGTTTTTGAGGAAATACAGATATATTATGAGTAATTATGCTATATGTTTTGTAGAATAGTATTTGAAATTTAAAATTACTGAGACTTGAGCGACAACTCTCCTATGCCTTGCTTCCTTATATACCCACATAAAACTAGACTGCTCCATTCATACTACATGGTTTTTTCCTCCCTTGTATTTAAAAAAGAGGTCAGAAGGAATAAATTTTAAATGAAAGAGAAAAAGAGGAGCAGAGGTAATTGCTTTTGAACAGTCTGTAATTATAATGCATCTTCAGAATTCCAAACCCAAAAAATAGCTAAGAGAAAGACTTGTTATAACCCAGAACTTTATTAGAGTCTAGTTTTCTTGTAATTTCCAGTTTAGCCTTATAACTATGTTTAGGGACTTGGATCTGCTGGTACCTCTTTTGATGTACTATACCAACAGTGTGATTGTGAGAACAATTTCTTTCTTTTTGGCAAGCACATATCAGTACCTCTGTGCCTGCTTTCTGTAGGAAGGAGAGCTCTGGGGTAGTCTTCCACATCCTCACAGTGGCTATTTAGAGTTATCTTGTGATCCCAAAGGATCAAATGGGATAGTTGAGAGGCAGGAAAGGAGGGATTCTTGGACTGTGGGCAGCAGAACTTCTTAGGATGCAGTATTTGGTTAACGATCCCTTAGAAACTTCTGTTTCTTTCTAAATAACTCACATCAGGAAGAGAGTTTGCATGATCAAGGTCATTGAAAGTGTCTGAGGATCTAAAAGCAGACACTTTATTAATATCGTTGGAAATTTCATTTAGCATACCTTACACTCCAGCAGAAAGAACTACCCAGCAACAGATGACAATCTAACATTCAGGAAAAAAAATTTTTTTGACCATAAATATGGCAATCACTTCAGAGCAACGTGAGCAAAGATATTCTAACTAGGTACCTTCGGACATTCCTTTTTGTCTAGAAGCAAAATTACTTTTTTCTAAGGGAGAAATGTGTGCATTTGTGTGGGTGAGAGGAAAGATCAATTCTTTATTTCCTCCTACAGTTGACCACAGGAACCCCTGAAGTATGGAAATAATAACAATACACATTATTTCTAACAACTACTGCTGCAATGATAATCTCCTGTAGGCCACCTGCTTTCTTAGGTTTCCTCTGCTCTATGAATGTTGACAAGTCAAGCATTTGAAGATTTTTCCATTGTAAATCCTAAATTTTAATTTTACCAGACTGTCCTTAAGAAATTGATTTCCTCAAGAGTGTCAAAACTACTTGGATTTTTTATCCTACAAAATCCCAGTTCTGCTCAGAGAATGGACTGAATTGTTTTTTTATTTTCCACTAAGACTGGAAAATTACTGATTTCACAATTAACATGCATTTTTAAATCTATTTTTTTCTAGATTTCTCAACTGTTTTGGAGAGGTCATGCAATTGAAAGAAAAAAAAACCCCACTATTGATATCTGCCTACAGCAGAGGACAAACATGAAAGGGTTTGTGGACTCAGTGAAACACCACAGTCCTTGTAGCTTGCCAGGGGATGTAGTCTATCACATTCTTAACTCCTTATCCTACTGTCTTAGTCTAATTTAATTCTTTATTTCTTCAGGCACATCACTACTTGTCACTTCATTTACACTTTTTAGAACAACAACTATTAATTTTTTTTCTTTCTCTTCCCTTTGCTCCTATACTTAGGTGTTCAATGTCTCTCAGCAGTTGCTTCCTCTGCTAATCCTATCACATTTGAATACCTAAGCAAAACTGGCTGATAAGATCTCTTTTTGCTCTGTGTACCATTTAAATATCTTACTTTCTCCTAGTTCAGAATGCCTCAGATCTTTGATCCTGAAAAAGGGTCAGAGTACAGAAAATTAAAGCAGTTATTTTATAGTATTTCCCTCTCATCCGTGGAAATTTCTGAACTTTCTTGTCCAAGCCCAGTCAAATTTTGCAGAGTGGTAGCAGTCCCAGAGAAAAGTAAATCCCCACAGGTGATGTGAAAATTCAATAGAGAGGAAGATACAGGTCAGTATCACCCTGAAAAAGCCAGGTTTAACTCAGTTGTTGCACATGTTAGCTTGTTTGTGAAATAACGTATATCTTGGTCAACTGATTATTGCCAATTAACATACGCAAAACTCTGCCTCAGAGGATTCTCAGTCCCTGGTGTGTCAGGATTCCTGCTTGGTGACGGTTTTGTGATGGGTTTGTCTAGGTCTTTTTCCTTGTAAGATCTCAAAAAAATAAAAATAATAGTAATTAAAAAATCTTTTAACCTCAAAAGCCATTTTTTATTAGAATGTGAACTTGAAAACTTATCTGTTTAAATAAAAGACTCAAGTGACTAGTTAAAACACAAAATAAAACAAAACAAAAAACTTCAAACACAGGTGGTCTTTTGCCCATGGTGTCATAGCAGAACAGATTCTTGCTTCAAGGTTTGGTTTCAATTGGTTTTATGACTTTCTGAATTATAACACACACAGTCACCACCAACCTACATGAAGGTTCCTTCTGTCTCATTCTGACATTGGGCTTGCAAGTCCCTTTTTATTTTTCTCCTTTTCTTTTTTCTTTTTTTTTTTTTCCCCTGCAGGCCTCCTACTCACTTACAATACACACCCTGTGATCTTTGGGTCTTCTGTCCGCAAAGTCTGCTTAACTCCTACCTAAAGCAACGCCCAAGGAAATTCTTTTGACCCAGTCACTCTTTGTAAGGGAACTTAAAGAACAAACTGAGAACAAACATACAGTGTCTATTGTATCTTATCAGCTAGGCATGCAGATGGAACAAGGAAGGAAAAGGGGATTACAGAAGTAAAGAAGTTAGAGGGTGGTATGTGTTTATGGGGACATGGATTTGTTAATGTCTTTAGCGACAGAATTATTTGTTTATGATAAACTATAGGGAAATCTGGATGAGGCAATATAGTCTTCAATTAAGAAGTTTTAGTAAATAGATTAAAAATTGAAAGAAGTATCAATTAGAGGGAAATAATTTACAGATCATACTTCTTGATGTTAGATTTGCTTTTGAAACTGTAGATAGGAAATTGTGCGATCTATGAAAAAGGGTGATTGGATGTTCTATGAATAAAACTACCAAATGGAAATATAAAGGTAATTTAAAAAAAAAAAACAAACTCTGTTTTGAGACTTTATTACCCTAAATGCTGAAACCTGAAAACCTCCTGCATCCTTCTTTCTTGCAAACTGTAGCTTACTATTAGAAGAAAATGACACCTTGACTGCTTTAGCCAAAGCTGTCTCAGTTTAGAGGTGTTTTAGCATGATTAGCAGCCTGCATTCTGCCCTCCTATTACAGTAAAGAATCCAAGAGGAAAACGTGAATGTGATATTTTTGCTGCTTTCTCATAACTCGATTAATAGTAAATAGAATTAAGCTTGAAGAGTTTCAGTGTTCTGCAAGAAACAGATGAGTCTAGGCAGATCAATGCAGCTGCAGGAGTCAAGATTTTAGATGCAGAAATGTCATGACTCATCTACTTTGTCCTGTCATTTGGCGTGACAGTCCTGTTGAAGTTAACCGCTGCAATAAGCTGCTGTAGAATTCTCAGCTGACAGTTACACCCTTGTTCTGGTGACTGATGCTGCTAATGAACGTTGCTGAAACATGAGAAACAGCTTTGAATGTCCATTAAGAGATGATTCCAGAACAGCCGAAGAGCTAGAAGCACTATGTATGAACTTCCTCTCAAGAAACTGAAGAATGAAGATTCCTTGTGCCCTGTGAAAAATCAGGCTCAATTCAACCAGTTTTAGGCAAAACAGAAAACAAAGTAAAAAGACATGCAGATTTGACTTAGGCCAATGTTTTGAAATATTCTTCCCCCCTGCCCGCCCCCCCCCCAACACACAAAAACCCCAACCCCACAAGCTGGATTTCTGATACTTCTAACTGAAGAATTTGAGCTGCCTGGGTACCAAAAGGTAACTGGAAAACTATGAGTGGCTCATTATTTCCCTGACAAAGGAATTTAGTCTGTTACTTGCATCAGTCCCTCTCCCTCTCTCTGAAACTTCTCCAGGCATGTAGTTGATATCCTGTTTTGGGAATTCTGAGGTAATTCCCAGTCTCTACCTCTTAGGGTTTTTATCCTAAACTCTAAGTATCCAGTAATACTGCCATTTGTGCCTTAGTTTAAATACACTTTCATGTTGACATTTTATATGAGGTAATTGCCTGTTGTATCTCACCAATACAGGTACCTGTACAGTGGCATTTAGGATTTCCTTGACGGTTAAAAGGATGGACAAAACCAAAAGAAACACAGCACATCCACTTTAGAGTAGTACGTCAAGTGAAAAGAATTGCTCTAAGGCTGAGATGTTCCCCAGAGCATACCTGTTCAGAATGGAAAAAGCGATAAAGCCTTGCATCCTGTAGCATGAACAGCATTCTCATGATATATTCTGTTCTTCTTTGATAGTTCCACTTTTATTTCCCCTTTCTATGTACATAATTTATTGCTTTCTAGTAGGTGGAAGTGTGATGTTGCATAATTTGTTTAGATTCTCCAGGGGACTGATAAAATAGATTTCTTTCTTCTGTTTTATAGATAAGTACAAATTTATGTTTTTAACAGAATCTGAGTGACATGTAGTGAATGATGTATGATCTCCATCTAGTGCAAAAAGACCCATAAACTGTGCTAGAAAACTAGCATCCCATTCTCATTTGCAAGATTATACACCTGCTGCAGTACAAGCAGCATTCAGTTGATTTGTAGCAGGATTTGCACCTAAGACTGTTAGCAGGGATCATACGCTTCCTGGTTGTGAGTAACAAACAGTGATGTCTCTAGTTCACCTGGAACTGCTGTCCTGGATACTGTGCCATATAACTCAACTACTTAGTTAGGTCTATTCTTTATGAAGATGTGCAGAATTCGGTGCTCATTTACACTTGAAACACCGGTCACAAGCTTCTAAAGTGGTGTGGTTCAACAGAGTCTGTTAAAGTAACTTGGCTCCTAAATTTGAAAAGTCCTTGTTGTAAAAAATCTTTTTAGCGACCCGGGACCACTTGTCTCCTGACAAAGTTTGGAGTTTTCAGCCAGCTGGTAGGCGTGTCTTACCATAGAGTAATATGTTGCATCAAATTAATACTGGAACACTATATGTATAGATAATACTAGGAAAGTTTTGAGAGACCTTCAGTTGCTTTGTGACGAAGTGCATATTTGGAAGAAAATGTGAACTATGTAGTAAACTGCAATCAGCTTCACAAAGAGTGATTGTCTAATATGAAAACCAGACTTTATCATTAAGTTACTCTTCCAATCTACTAACTGCAGTCAAGAACACCCTGTTGATCCCATTCTTGCTTTATCGAGGGTCTGTGCAAGTGTTTTGGACTAAGGCTTTCCTACACTTTCACACTTTTCATCACATTTATGCAAAACTTCCAGCTGCATATTTAATTGATCTACAATTAAACACCTTCTCCACAGTGAAAAAACAGTCACTCTGTGTGTGTGTCTCTTCACAACTTCTCTTAGTAATCTTATAAATGCCGTGCAGACTGTGCTATGCAGTTCCCAAACTGACAGGCTACTGCAGAGGAAGGATAAGGCATTTTTTGCGCTAGCTTACAAGTGAAGTTCTTGTGAGTAAACTTATGTATTCAGAGAGAACTGAACTTGGCTTTCAAAGCATTCCATATATACAGCAAAATCACAAATTCAAGCAGTTCAATAGGACTGGAGAATATGTCTGGATGAGTGTTTTTCATCAACATCCGAGTTCAAGTCATTAAATTTGCCGAGGGGAAGTTGTCCCAGTATTTGGTCAACCTCCATAAACCTGTTTGGATTTTAGAAGCACCAGAGTGGGTTGTACTCGGGGGATAGAGGCCATACAGAAAAGAATGCTCATCAGTATGTTAAAAAAAAAAACCAAAATAAAATTAAAAAAAAATTAAAGGAAATAATGAAATGGAGGAAAACATCTCATACCTTCTCTTTCCCACAGAAATTGTTATCAGTTATTAATTTATTATCTCAGTACAAGTTAATAAAGTTCTCTAATTATTTTGTTTTAATATATCTTAAAAAAATCAAATTCAATTTTCTTGTCCTCTGTTGACATGCTTCCTATACTGCATGGGGCAGATTCTGTTCTGCACTAAAGACAAAACTTGGATTGTTTTGACATTAATCTTAACTAAGGCAGTATTAACACCAGCTTGCTATTTAGAGGAGGGGGGCAGGGGGAAGAAGTTATGATAATCACACTTCTGAGTGATTTTACAAATGCCTTGCAGGACAAAAAAATTTCCAACAGTCCCTTGGGGTGTCAAACATTAATCCCCTCAGCCATAAGCACACTGTGTCATTTCTGGTTTTAATCACAGTTGCAAGCACTTCACACCTTGTTAGTACTTTTGAATCTAACACTGCATACAGATCAGTGTGCTGTAACTCAGAGCAGCTATGAGATAGAACAAATATTTTGTGGTTTAGAATCCTTACACATTCTTTACCTTGTGTATCCTTTTCTTTACAAAGGGAAACACTATCTGGCAGTGCCTGTGAGAAAGGTGTCAGAGATCTTCCACCACCAGTTTCAGGGAGGATGCAGGACAGTTCCACTTGCTTTTTAAAAGCAGTAACAAAGAGAAGAGCTTTGAGGGAAAGGGTTGCTTTTGTATGTAGAGGAATAATTTGCTGATTCCTGGAAAGGTATGTTAGCAATGAGTAGAAATGCTTATCTAGAGCTACGAATCACATTTTGAACAACCAGAAAAAGGAAATGAAAGCTTTTGGATGTTGTTTGCACTGGATGATGACCTTAATAACATGTTTTAGCTTTTGGTCAGTCCTGAATTGGTCTGGCAGTTGGACTAGATGATCATTGTA
>NW_009222262.1:0-9236 GCF_000690835.1 Fulmarus glacialis | reverse complement strand
GGGGGAAAAGAGAAGCGCCACGGAGATGTTGGAATATAGAGGATGGATGTGTTGTGTTATACCTTGCACGCATGCCGGGCAGGAGCTGGGTGAAAGGGCAGGGAGCTGCCCCTGCCCTGCGACCAGGGGCACGCATGCTGCAGGCAGCACTAGCCCAAAAAGCTGATCCCCCGTGCCGGGAAATCTGCCCCTGCGTCCTCACAACTCGCGGAGAGCAAAAGCAGAGGAATGGACACCCCCGAGCTCCCTCTGGAGAGACCTTCCTCAACAAATGACTTTCTGTGACTCCTGACAGCCTACAGTCACATTTATCATGCCAAATACCCACACAGGCTCCCTGCACCTTCCGCCACTCATACTCAGCATCACCCCAGCCATCACGTGGGGACGGGTGCATAATCTCTTTCCAGGCATTAGCAGGGCTAACGTGAAACATCTGTGGCTTGTTTTGAAGCTCTCCCTCTCCGGGCTATATGCAGGGGTTAGTGCTCATATGGTGATGGGAAGGGGGGACAAGGGACCCCCCATGCACCCCGACCCTGCGAAGTCTCAGAAGTAGCTACCAAGGGAGTGTGCCCCTCCGGAGAGAAACACGGCTGTTTGCACACACAGTGATTTATAGCTCCGGGCTGCCCCAGCGCACCTTCCCCCTGACTGTGAGCACTCACTTCTGCGTCCTGTCCCCTCCCAGCACTCCTCGTTCACTCTTTGCTACTTCAGCAACCGTTCCAGTTATCTTGGTGCAACCGAAAGGTGACAACATGAATATGTGAAATTGAGGAACAGTTCTGTTTTGGAGTACAATTCATGAGCACACCCAGCTCTGGGCAGTACCCAGGGAGCACAAGCCTTGGGCAGTGGCCCTTACCTTCTAAGCTGCTCGTTTTAGGGTTGAAATCATGGCAACCACAACCTGCACTTTGGAAAGCCTTTGGCCACCAAACACTCAGTCTCCAGAGCATAGTCAGCTTAGCTGGCTCAGTTCTTTGTCGTAACATCACATGCTAAAGACCTGGGTATTCAGAGCAAGCAGGTGAACACAGCAGCCAAGAAAACCTACAAAGCCCATCTTTACCATTTTATAAAACAGACTATTGTTTGCCATTACCTCTTTAAGAGAGCTTGTCCTTCCAGCTCTAACATTAATTTCCCAATTGGAAAAACTGCTGGACAATTTCATTAACAAATGCTTCTTCATGTCACTGAAGGACTTGTTGACCACCTGCCACCAGCTGCTATCAGAGAGGCACAAAACCTTTATGATCACCACAGGGACTGGAGTCCCTCCAAGGAGGATTGTGGAAAGTCTCCCACAGACCGGATTCTCCCCAAGTGACCTCTGATGTCAGTTTGCAGATGGTAAGTGACACTTTCTCTCATCCCAAGTATCCAACTCCTGTCACCACTAATTGAACCCAATTCTTCCATTACTACGTAAGCCACGTGTATCTGTCACATGCTTCTCCAATGCCCTGGACATAACAGCAAGCATCCCTTCATCTTTGCTTTCCAAATGCCAACTCCAACCATCTCTTAGAAAGCTTCAAACAGCTTGCTCCTTTCCCACCAAGCACTATAATTCCCCCAAAATTCAGTCCAGCACCTTCATAAACGCAATTATACTCTTCTTACCAGAAAGAACCTGCCCACCACTATACTTTGTTGAACCTTCAGGCCTAAAAGTCCACTGCAAAGTGCTTTATGTGGCTCATTTTTATCTGCGCCCTGCTGCGGTACTTCGCAATGAGAGACAGAGAGAGAGGTTTCCCACTGCTGTCTATTTGTTCTGTTTTACTAGGTGTTTTTTCACAGCTCTCAGATTCCTTGCTGCAAATATTCTCCTCCAACTGAAAGCAGTAAAAGATCAATAAAAATAGGAACATTGCTGAGGGTGCAGGAATCAAACACCACCTGAAAGACCCCTGAAATAACAGGTACATCCAGCAGTCCCAACCCAAAATGGAGATCTCCGAGATGGACACATCAGCTGGATGGAGGAAATTGTGTGTGCCAGTTTGAACATGAACCCTGGGAATGCACCAAGGCAAATCACAGAATTGTTCAAAGTGATCAGTGATCATGGTATTGCTCTCAGATGAAAAATTTGTAAAGATATATTGATGCCCGGAAATAGGCCAGCCAATTCAAAGAAAGGAATCTGTTGAAGAGAAGGGGCACGTGAAGTACGGTAATTACGACAGCATCCCTCTGATGGTCAAGTGTGGCACGGCGTAATTCAAGACACATGAAGTAAATGATAGAAGCAGAACTAATGCCACCGTCAGCTGGTTCCTGAGATGGAAAAGGCACCTATGTAATTAAAAACATCCTTCATGTCACTGAAAATATAGAATTTCAGCAGCCATTGGTTGTGCATTTCACAGACTGCTCAAAATATCCAATACATCCCTCTCTGCCATCAGATAAAGGAGCTCCAGAGCATCTCACCAAATTCACTGTGATTTTCTTACTGTAAACAGAAACCATCACTATGAACAGCAGCAGTGAACAAGTGGTTTTGAACTGGATAGAAGCGACACACACGTCCTGCCACCAAGCCTCTGCAGCATGTACATCGAATTTATCCTACAACAACCCTGGCTAAAGTGGAAGTAGCTGGGAATTGCACTGACGGAAACCTATTAGCCTATATCATACATGACAGTGACAGACGTAGCTCATTGCTACAACCCCCAGAAATACCAGAGTTAGTGTCAGGGAAAAAATAAAAGCTATCGATGAGTATGGGCTACCCTCAAGCATGGTGAAAACAAAGTGTGTGTGCATGTGGATGCAAGCTGTCAATATATTAAAGGAACGGATGACTTTGATTATATGGGACCACAGACACCAGACCAAAGAGGCAGTTCCCAAAAAACCCAGAGATCACTAGGAATAGCTTCCTTGGCCGTGGCCTCCCTCCTGAAAGCGTGGAAGAACTGTGGAGTCTCAAAATATTTAAGCGTTTGATGAAAAGCTTAATTTTTCCCATAGCAATTTATGGATATGAATCATGGGGAAAGAATGCTGCTGACAGGGAGAAAAAACTGAAGCCTTAGTGATGTTGTATACTGACATATCTTTTAGATTGAAAGGAAGATGAATGCTGATGCTAGAAATATTAGTGGAGAACAAGCAGACCCTGCTGTCAGAAATCAATAGATACAGACTTATGTACTTTGGTCACATCAGGCACAGAGATGAAAATAAACCTCAAGAAAGTAATTATGGGAGGGAAAGCAGAGGATCATTGCAGAAGAAAACGAGCAGTGAGGAGATAGAGAGGACAGCCACTGCGAGGTGGGCTGTCGACCACTTGGAGCTGGTGGGAGCTCACAGCAGGAGCTAAACACCACTGCCACAATGTCACCCACACATGGAAAAAAGGATTGTGCTTTGCTCAGGTACCACAGTACAGTGATGAGACAACCAGGAAAAAAGACAGGAGGAGCTGGGCGGGGAGGAAGGGAGAGTAGAGAAAGCAAGCAAGGTGAAAAGGGGAAAGGTTGCAGCATGCTCTGTATCAACTTAGAGCAAGATTTTTAGCCTTGATCTCATGCAAATTTGTTCTTTGACCCTTTTCAGAGGTCTGTCATAACCCCTTCCTTTCCATAGGTTTGCAAGAGGGAAGGGGGGAAAAATCAAAAGATGTTATTTGTTAAGAGTGGCCCTTCCCCATACCTTCATTTGAACCTGTCCCTGCTTTTTTCCAGTTCAGCAGCTGCTGCTCTCCTCCCGCGTGGTCTGCGGCCATGAGGACACAGCAGACCATGCCGCTGCGCAGGGCCGCCCCGGGGACGGTGCTCTGCAGTGGGGCTATCGCAAAAATCACGCCTGCACAAAAGGCAGCAGCTCCTCATAAATTTCCAGAGATGAAATCTCTGACGCAGGCTCTTAAAACTGTGATTTAAAAGCACGGTCAAAAGCAGAAGTGGCAGAGATAGGAACCTAATTCATCCAGGCCAACTGCCACTTTCAGGAGCTGCTTTTGGAAAGGAAAAGTTGCCCATGAACCCCAACAGCACTTCTAGACCTCTGCTGCTTCGAGACCCCTGCTAGGACCAGGTTTGTGGGAAGCACCAAGTACCCCCTTGCCTAAAATCCACCCTCTTTGGAAGCTCTCAAGCACCAAAATATTTTGACACGAATCCAAATCCATTTCATGACAAAGGAAAATAAGAAGCAATTTGCAAGACTAAGAGCATCTAATTAGAAGACAAACAGACTGCAGACTGTTTGAGCTGGTCCCAGAGCTGATGTATCTCAAGCGGGGGTTGATTTCTGGAGCTCCCGTGATCTGCCCGTGGGAAGCTGGATAAGGGACTGTATCTGAAATACATTTTTTTACATCAGCTACTCATACCAGACAAGTCTGAAGAAGTTGACTGTAAGATTCACATAGTCAAGGTCTATTTTGCTCTTTCCAAACACTTAAGGATTAGCTTTGTGAGCACCAAGAATAGTTCTAACCACTGATGCTTTCTCAAAGGTACACAGCTGAGCCTTAACACTCCTCTTCTGCACCAAAACCCAAACAAAACGGTCTCTCTTGGGCTGCTGTTCGGTTCTGCATGCTGTTTTGCCCATGAAAACCACCCTAAAACGATACTCAAAATCTAATCAGCTGGGAGACAATGCCTCAGATTTCACTGGGATTAATTCTGATTTCCTCTGGCTAGAGTGTGTGCAAATAATACCAGTTTCTGAAATTAAGAAAATAATTCAAGGTACGACTGATCCCTCCTCCAAGCCAGCAGGTCAGGGAGGGGACGCCTCTTTCCACTGGGCCTTTGATCTTTGCTGCTTGACCTTGCTTTTGGCAACCTTGGGAGGTCAGGGAAATTGTTTTCGGAGCCCCGCAGCCTATTGATTTCTTTACAATGGGAGGGACATTGGCATTGTCATGGTAATGGCAGACCCCCGAAGGCTTGTTAGGTGTACCACCCCTCCAAGACATGCACTGTCGAGGGCATGCCTGGCTTCTTCGGAGGCCAACGATCTGCCAATCAGTTCCACCCCATGAAAGCTAAGGTGAATGTGAGGAGACCTCACCACCTGTATTATAATCTGCAGCTGTATTGAAATTTTCCTGGCAGAGCTGAAATTTTAATGTTTAATTTACTTGAACTAATGGGTCACAAAATTCCCATCTACACTGAAAATTCTAATGAACCTTTGGATGGACAGAGAGACCTCCAAGCTTTGATCCTTTTCATTGCTGTATTTTAAAACAAGCAGTTCCTTAAGAAGGTTAAGGAAGCAATAATAAAGAATTTTTAGTGTGTGTACATGATCATTCCATACTGATGCACTTCAGCTTTAATAATATTGTATTAAATTTTATTGTAACCTTGCTGACATTTACTGCAAGGGAAAGTGCGTAAGCTTAACAGCCTTATAAAATACAGCCCAGTAATGTACCTATAAAGCATAATATTTCTATACCAATGATGAGCTATTGCAATTGCATCCAATTTAGTGGCTCATTATTAATGAGTGCAATCACCTTTTCAGTCACATGCTCTGAAACGCAGCATAGTATATTGATGCCATTTCACATTTTACAAGGCAGCTGCTCCAATTTTGCTCAGCAGTACAATGATCTGACAGTGGAAATTCTCTTCTCATTATGAATTAGCTGTAAAACGCACCTGATGATAAAGAGGTAAGTCCTCATGCACATCACCACGGCTCTAGTATATTCAAAGGAGGGAAATTAGTTTACACTAGCCGAGATCAGGCCCATTAAAGCTGCCTTACCTCCTTCAACTCCCGTAGCTAGCCTCTCGCTAAGAAGTCATACTGTTCAGTAGAATTTTGATAGAAAAACACAATTATTGAAGTCCTTTCATGGCCTAAAATGGCTCAACAAAATTGGGTCTCCATATAACCTGTGCAAGTGTCCACAGGCTGCTCCAAAAGCCCCTGGCCACCTTTGAAGTTCAGCTCCCTGAAAGGCTTTTAGGAACCCCACCTGGTGCCCAGCTGCACCGCCAAGTACCTAAATATCTTGGTAAATCTGAGCTCAGTGGTGCATGTGGGAAAAGCTCATCTGGTATCAAAAATTGGACTTTGGTGGAATTTAAGCACCTCCTTTCACAAAAGCACCTCTGAAAGTCCCTGCATCCACAACCACTTATTCCTAGAAGTCCTTAAAACTCTCAGGTGACCTCTCTGTGGCCTCTTCATTTCCTAACAGAAGTTCACAGGCTTTCCCAGACCATTCTGGAGGGCCAAAGATATGCTGGGATCCAGGGACCTGGCAAAGAAATAGCTGAACTGTCTTTATAATCCCAAAAGAGGTCTCCCTAAGCAAGTCCTCTGGATCCTTCCCAAAGGCACCAAGGACAAGGTGATGCTTGAAATAAGAACGGCCTTTCTTATTAGAGAAGGACAAGGATACAAATTTCAGCACAAGCAACAGGCTCAGTTGCCACCTCCAATAAACATAACTTGTCTTTTCCTCAACCCTTACTCAACAACACTTTCAAAGCTTAGTTCAACACGATGCTTTCACTGTCACAGCTGCAGATTAACATCATTCAGGGACCAAATCCTGGTGCTTCTTGAAGGGCACAACTTTAAAACAGGCAGAAGGGGAACTCATTCACACTTGAAAATGCCTACAAGCTTTATGGCCATGGATTCCACATCTCCTTCAGCTGCACCGAGGCGAGGCACAACAAAGAGACAATGGAGCAAGACCCTACAAGATGTGAGTGGTGCCCCTGGCATGAACCAAAGTTCAGGATGTCTGAGGACCTCTGTCATGTGACAAAAACCCAGTGCAATGAAGTCCTCAAGAGCAGCTGGGGATTTTCTGAGCTGTCAAGGTGACACATTTTTTTCAGCAGGAAGAGACAAACACAGCTGGTACCTGGAGGAGATTAATTCAAAGAGTCATCTTGGCTGGAAGACAGGGAAAGATTTTGAGACACTGTGTATGTGGGGTAAAGAAAATAAGTAGTTCATTTTCTTAGAGCATTAAGCTGTAATGGCTGTCAAGGGGGATTACTGATATTGTTATGCCAGTGTCAGCACATGTTGTAGAACAGCTATATTTTGAATTTCCATACTTGCTTAATTTAATGTTCGGATAATCTGGCAAACGAAACAGGAGCCTCAAAGACTCTTTTTTCCCCTCTTCCTTTAAAAAAAAAAAAAATCATTCTATTAAGAATGTTAAATTCTTGGGAGCAAGAGCTGGCGTACATGGAGGGCACATACTAATCTCATTTATGCTGAGATTTGCTTTCTGTTAAGCAACAGAAAAACAGCTAATCAAGCATAATTCAATAATACATCATCTGCAGATGCAAAGACTCAGAAGATTGGTATGGAGCTTTGCTTATTTACATGAACTGATGATCTAGGCCAGGTGCATTTAATTGCACATGGGGTGTGGGTGCACACCTAAATAACTCCTCTGATGGCTCCTCCCCAGCTTTGGGCTAGCTGAAATCTGGGACAGCTTCCAGCACACGACTGAACTGCCTCCATGCTTCTCTATATGTGTCATCAGCCTGTGGCAGTCAAGACAGCCCAGTTCCCTGGGTAGGGAGCACTGGCCCAGCTCCCACCATCCCTGTTGCCCAGTGTTGCCAGAGGCACAGCCCATTGTTTGAGGATAATGTCAGGTGGAAGCCTCGATCAGCTCGTGACACTGCCATGCCCTCTGCGTCACGCCACAGAGCATTTCCAGACATCCTCAGAATAATCTTACACTCCTCGCAGAAAACCATAGGTGGAAAAACACGCTCTGCTCAGACAGTGCCTTGCCACAGCTGGATCAGTGTGGTCGTCCCTATTTCCGTGCTCACAGCCACCATGCAGCAGGCGCTCAGGAGGAGAATTGACCTGTTCATTCTTGACATGCATCATGTCATAAGAAAAAAGCTCCCTGTGTCAACAGCCCAGCCTACCTGCCACAGCAACCCTGCAAACAAAGCAACACGTTTGGCTCCCACATGCCCTGTAGCTGCTACCGACACCGTACAAGGCAGAGCACAGTCTCAGCTCTGCTGCAGCTCACGCAAGGGCAGCATTTCACACCGATGGCAAATCTTAGCTCACATTACACTGATCAGAGCTGTCTGGAGGAAGGCAACTTCATTTTGTGGAGAATTTCAATACCCCTTTTCTTTGTTTCATTCAGATTCAAGCCCAAATTTAAGGTGTTTGAAATTCCCTACCTAAGAGAACAGAGGCCTGGCCCAGGGAGAGCTGCTGGGGGCTGGAGCCATGGTCCCAACAGCCCTGGGCTCCTCCTCAGAGACGCTGTGCCAAGGACCGACAAAGAGGTTCCTTCAAACCTCTGAAATCAAAAACATCCTCACTAAACAGACTATTTGGCAAACTGGCAAATTCCATCCCCTAAATATGTTCTCAGTGTTACTATTATACAACTTCATACATCATAGTGTCACACAGTAGGGTAAAAACCTCATGTTTCAGACTAACTTAAAAGAATCCAAGTACCCCCCTCTTGCCAATACTTCCTCTGACTAATATCTGATACACAAGAAAAAAGCCATTTTAGGAGGTTGGAGGGTTTGGGGTGCGAAAATTACCAATAATAGTAGAAGGACTAGCAGAGAGATAGCGCTATGCATGAGGACGCACAGACAGACACATGGACCGATAAGCATATGAACAGAAGAGAGACCGAGAGACATTTCTCTTTGTTCTCCATCCCCTGCTTTGTTGTTAAGGCTCTATGCTAATTTCCGTGGAATTACTACAGCACATTTGTAAACACACATGAAATGCAGACAGCTCTCTGCAATCACTGCTGTCTTGGGCTATTAAGTATAATATTTAGCTCAGCCAGATGCCGCCAGAAGTTCGCCAAGCCCATAAAACAAGCTCAATCACATATTTTCAAAAACAAGAACATGAAGCCATTTTGGAAGAGTTTACGTATACGTTTGTGTATTTGTTTCCTTCCATCTGGCAAACTCCTTCCCAAGACAGAGAGCTGAAGCCCAAGGGAGGAAGTTTTTGCATTCAGTCACCTTTCAGCAACACCCTCCTGAAACAGGATTGCCATCAGTCCCCCTCAGCTAGAGCATACACCACTACTAATGGCATAGAAGATTAGAGAAGATGCCGTTGCTTTTGACAGCACACAAGGGAAAACAGGACCAGCTGTCTGCTGGGTGCAAACCTGAAGGGTGGCTGGCTGCAGCATACTGTGGAGGCAGCTCTGCAGGTTTTCATGGTGCTGTCGTGGTTTA
>NW_009222261.1:0-2029 GCF_000690835.1 Fulmarus glacialis | reverse complement strand
TTTTTTTTTTTTTTTTTTAACAGAGCTGATACCGAGAAATAGCCATGCTAATTTAAACACAATTTCTCTCTTACCTGCCAGGTCCATTTGAATACACTCCGGCCAGCCAACAAAGCGTGTCTAGTACAAGACTCTGAGCATGTTCTGTAGTCAGACCATCATCTGTCTTCTTGCAAAGAGTGGTGAGCAGCTTCTCATGGAACTCTGAAAACTGTAACATGGCACACCGTTGAACTCTAGGGAGGGAGGGGGGAAATAAAAAACAGAATTATCCGATATGGCCATTCTCCCACTAAAGTGTCCCTCCAGCTTTGTATCCTGTCTTAGGAGCGGCAAAAAAAAAGATGCCTAGATGAGAGTAAAACTAGTACACAAGCATGTATGATTCTTTCCGTGCACACATTCCCAATCTTTCTATTTTCTGCGCACAGAACTTCCTAGGTTACTGTGTATTTAGTAACCTTCAGGGAATTTTTTTTTCCTGTCAACTTGTCTAGTAACTTCTAAAGCTAAACAAACTTTCATCATCTATAACACTCTTTGGCAACCATTTGCACATACCTCTTTGCAGCCCCTTTGACCTCTTGAAGCCCATTACAGCCAGTGCCACCATTGTGGAGTGGCAGTTGGTAATACAAATTAAATACTGTATTATTCGTATTTAGGTCTGTAGTACCAATACATAGAGACTTTAACAAGTTTTCTGAGTAACAATGTTAGTTAAATCTGACTCTAAACTTTTTGACAAATAATATACTCTCTGCTGTAAGAAACAAGACAACATGTGGAAATAGAAAGATGCTTTCTTTTAAAAAAAACTTGTCCAAATAATTTATCTAATTTACCAAGAAAACTTATTTACATTTGCCTTTTTACTTAACATACATGTATGGTGTTATTCTACCACAGCTTGCACAGCACAGTGCCCTCAAACTCACAATTTACAGGATTTTCCATATAAAATACGTTTATGAAATGACAACTTGAAACTGTGGTTTGACCTGAACTATTTTGAGAACTAAGTATTTTATGAGAAGTGTAACTAAAGCTAATAATTTTTAGAATTAAAAAACACCTACTAACCTTTCCTTTGAAACGGAAGTTTTTTTAAATCTTCGAATTGTTACAGAGACTTCTTGAAGTAAGTCACAGCCTCTCAGATTATCTGATTTTCTTGAAGAATTAGTGGCTTCAATTTTGCTAGATGGCTTTTCCTGATTTTTTTTTGGGGGGAGAAGGGGAAAAAAAAAAAAAAATCATAAATCACATTGGTTTTGACTGCTTCATTTGTATACCTTGTTCAGTGAAATGCATACAGTTCAGTAAAATCTCTCACTCAGTTTGAGCATTGTACTAAAATAGCCTAGTTTTATTCACTAATTGCTTTAATACAGAACATCAAATTTAACAATGTTCTGTAATTTATTATCTTCTAACCATTCTAATAATGTCCACAAGATGTAAATCATATCATCCAATCTTACAACTACAATGATAAAGAGTAAAATACACACACACAAAAATCTTGGTAAGAGGATGAGGGGTATCAGCTACTGAAAACACTAATGGAAACAGAAGTTTCCCATTCTGAGCACTTGTTTTTGAAAGTGGCAGAACAGACCTTTTCAACTAAATATGCATAGAAGAAACAACTTAAAGATGTTGAACTCTGATTCTTGAAGGTGTTAACACAGTGTCAACTCTTACAAAAGTAATTTTTAATGGATCTTAATTCTCCTAACAGCTGTTTAGTTTTCAGATTACATAAATCATACCAGTTCTACAACTTTAACACAGATGTCTTTCTTGGCTATTCATTACCTTGCCTGCTGCAACTTTTGCCAACAATGAAGCAAGGGAATGGCCCTTGGTAGTCTGAGGTTTTAGAGATGGTATTCTAACAACTGGTCTAATGCCACCATTGCAGATTTCTTCTGTTCCTCTGTCATTCACTGCTTTAACATGAATTAAAAATGAGCGGTACTTGCCACCAGCCATGCCTAAAAGTGGAAAAAAACAGAAAGCGGGG
>NW_009222260.1:0-22329 GCF_000690835.1 Fulmarus glacialis | reverse complement strand
CCCCCGGCTGCTGCCCCCGGGCCCCACGCAGCTCCCCGGCTGTGGGAAAAGCAGCCCCGTGTCTCCCCTCTGCGGGGCTTTTTACATCTCGGGAGGGGTTCACAACGCACCGCACAGGCTGTGAGAAAATGGGCTGCTGAGGTAGACCAAAAGTAATGCTGGAGTGACGAAGCGTTGCTTTATTTAACAAAAGGGGTACGGAGATGAAAGCTGAATTTCTTTAGAAGGCTCAATTTTAGTTAATAAACAACCTGAGTCTTATGTCAGAGCTACTTTTATGAGGGTAAACAGTACAGTTTCGTGGAGGGTTTGTGTAAGACTTTGGAAAAACAACCAGGTAATGAAGGGGTTTTACATCCACTTTTAAAGATCATTTTAGCGTTCATAAAAGCCGCCAGACTTGCTAAAATACTCCCTACCCACAGAACGACAGCAGCAAAGGTAGCAGCATGACAAGGCGTCCTCTGCCTACCAGTTTGCCTCAATCTCGACCTGAAGTAACTAGGAGGGCAGATATTTCTTATACCATCCCTGTGCTAGCCTTCGTCCTTCAGCACAGGGAGAAGGTGGGAAGGTAGCAAACTTCTGTGGGAAGATAGCAAACTTGTACCAACTTTGGTGACATGTACGTGTGAAAGAGATAGGGAAACTTGTCCACTTGGGTATGAGGAGGTTATTACCTCTGTAATAGCTTCCTTTCTTTTTGCTGCCAGCGCAGAGCCCGTTCCCTGACTCAGTGAAACTGGTAAATCTCAAGCAACTCCACTAAGCTCGGAGCAGAGCTGTGCCCCGGCAGTGGCCAAGCCTGTGACTGGCAGTAGGAGACTCTAAATCTCATAACCAATTCCTTGGGATGCTGCCAGTCCCTCAACAATTAGATCTTGAGTTGAAGATTCAGATTATACAGTCAAGATTTGGGCTTTTTGTCTCTCCAGATTTGCACTAACGATTATTTGCAGAACTAAGGTCACACCGGCTAGTTTTCTGGCCCCGCATTTTTCATATCGATCATAACATAGTCATTTCGGCATTACAAAAGAAAAAGGGCAGTCAAATCTCTGGAGAGAAGTTGTTGGAAGTTTGTATGTTGGCAAAGTGCCCAAAACAAATGGTGGATTACCGCTACGATAAATGAATACTTTGATGTGTTGGGAAGCAATATGATGTTCTCCCAGTTTCCTCTATTCCGTGTTCATTTTTGGACTCCTCAGGCTGATTGAACATTTCTAGTGTAACAGTCCAAGGAGGCAGAAATGGCTCTCGTCAGCATTGCTGGTCAGCGTCAGAGACTTGGTGCACTTCTGGTAATAAGGCAAAACATGCCCCTCAGTAACCACTTTTCCCCAATAGTGGGACAGAATACTTGTGATAACAAGTTACCGGTATACCATCACTGGTAGGAGTCGGATTACAACAGCAATCTGTTGTACAATTACAACAACGATCTCCGCTAGAATTGAGCTGGTTATTGAGTGAATGTGTAATTTTTTCCAGACTAGGATTTTATTCACAATGCTTACTCCTTGCAGCATATACACACGTTTCTATTTCTCTGCTTCAATATAGTATACTCAGAATATGCCTGATTATAATTTAAAAGGCTAAACAGATGCTGCTTGAAAAGTTTGTATCTCAGTTTCAGTGTAGTCTGTGAGTTTGGTTTTTTCCCCCAAGTTGGACTGCAGTAAGGGAAAAAAAATGAGAATAAAATACCTATGACAACCTTAATGGAATGGCGGCTGCAGTGGATGCTTTTTGATTATTGCATATAGCACAGCACTGTGAAAATAAAATGCAGATACTGTCAATTGTTTAAGGTTATCATTTAGATTAATATATAGTACATAATGCAGCACTCATATATGACACAGAAAACCCAAGAGAATTCTATGATATACAGAGTGAGCACCAGAAAAGATCCACACATTTAATACACAAGCTCCCCTGTTTCTCATATGCAGCCGAATGCGTTATCCAAACATGGTGTTTACTAAAGCAGATGTGGCTGCATACTCTAATTTCTGCCTCATGTGTTGTCTTCCTTCACAGGGACACATTTCAGTAATGTGCCTGTGACTTATCTTTTCTAAGAGCTGTTATGTGATGTACAGTAAAATAGGGGGAACTTGTATTTTCAGAGTGTCTCATGCTCCCCCCAGTACAGGGCTGAATCATGCAATCTGAAGAGTGCTCTCTGTGCCTCTGAAATCAGAGTTGAGAGTACATTGCAGAGAAAGTGTCCATGAACTCACCTGTCTCAACATTACATGGTTTCAACCACCAGGCTTTTTCAGGAAAAATGAGAGAAGGTTTCAAACATTCACATGCAGAATACACATATTATGTACAGAACAGGTGGGTGAAGGTCTATCTCACCTCCTTCCTCAAAAACAAAAAATAAAATTACAGTTTTAAATGAAATAAACTGACCCTAACTCTGAAACCTTACATGAACCACAAAAATCAATTCTTGAATATAGAGCATTTTATTAAGCACAGTTGTGATTAAATGTCCTTACCTGAAAGGACGGAATCTTTTCTCCAATACTTGATGTTTTCCCTGCCACTATACTATACATAATGCTAAAACCATGCAAAACAGAGTAAAAATACTAAAGAATGCAGCATGCTGAGTAGTTTTAAAGTTTAGAGGCTTTCCGAGAGATGAAAGAAACATTTTGCTATCACTGTTTGAACAAGAGAATTTTGTATGCTGCAAGCTATTTACACTGTTCTCCTACAAGGGAAAACTTGGAAGAAGCAGTATTATATATGGATATTGCTTATGTGTTCCTATAGTTTTCTGTCCTGCAGGACTGAAACGAGGAATGAGTTACAAGTTACCTAAATGACAAAGGTGAAAGAACAAGAGAGGAGAAAGCTGAAAAACAACTATTTTCCACTTTTGCCATGTCATACAGCAGCTTTTATGTTTCTGTCTTATACTCCTGCCTCACTTTAGCTAGCTCTGTTCATGCTTCTTCCAACAAAAATAAAAAGTGTTTTTGGATTTTGCAGATGTGGGCTGCTGTAGATTCTGTAGCACCTTCATGGCTTTTTCAAATACTGGGTGCTCCTTTAACCATCGATTTGCTTTTGCAGTTAATAATGACCTAAAATGCATTGATTTTTATTGTGCAATAAATCATGGCTTTTCAAAATGCAACAATTTTAAGGGTTCTACAGAGTCTATTTGAGAAAGGGAAAAGGTGAGTAGTAACTAAAAAGAATTCCATATCCCAAACGATAAAATGAGGCCATCACCCAAAAGCAAGAAGTTTCCAAAGCAATAAAACAAAACTGCACATTGCTGAAGAAGTGACATATAGACAATGCATATATAACAACAAGAATGGTGAGAGGAATATTACGGTCATAAAATCACATCCACCTTTGTAAAATGTTACCAAACCAGTAATAGGAATAGCTTTCAAGTTGTCATGTCCGCGGGCAAGAATACCAGCTCTACTTGTATCCAAGAACGCCCAAAATGTCACCTGCTACAATGGTGAAACTCCTGAACGCTACACAGTCTGTTAAAAAGTGTGCATGCACACAAAATCCAGTGAAGAACTTAAAATGACAACAGCACAGCAGAAACAAAGACATCTATATATGGATGTACCTTGGAACTTGTCATTCAACTTGTCAGGCTCCAAGACACTACCTTCTCAGTCACATGCCTTCCTTTTTGCCTCCACTCTCCCTTTCTTCCAAGTAACCAGTGATGAGTCCCCAGGCCTTGCTCAGGACTAGGGCCCGAGTTTTCATCCTTCTCGGGGGTTACCTGAGCTTGCCACTGTCAGGCAAACTTTTTAAAGGTCTCCTTCCTCAGAACTGTGTGTCTTTGCTCTGCTTCTTTCCTTGTTTTGGGTTACTGAGTCACTTAATACAGTGAGTTATTATCTACATTGCTTATGTAGGGTAGGGGAACGCCAATCCAACAAGGCTTTCTTCTTACCTTAGTTAAAGAAAACCTTATTCAAACCTACTGGCCATTTGGCAGCATAGCCTTGTTTTGGAGTATCTCCTGCTCTTTAAAATAAAGCCTTTCTTTGTCTCTTACAACTGTTCTTAAACCTAATTCTCAGTTTATCATTTCAGTCTTGTTTTAATCTATTGTCTCTTTGATGTGATGTAGGATTCAGCATCTTTTTTCTCAGTGGCTGTCCTTAGGGAAGACACTGAATTGAACATGGACTTCTATTTCTGCCTTTTGCAAAAAGACCATCACCTTGGTCTACTCCATCAGTATCTTCAGGAGAGTAATTTGCTACCCCCATTTGTCTGGAGCCTCTGAGGAAAACACTGCCTTTTCTCCCGCTGACAGATGCATTAGCTTTTCCTTCACACTGAGGCTTTAAAACTCCACACCAGTGCCAGGGAATCCCAAGAGCAGGAATCAACTTTAAAGCTCTGGACTTCATTAGTTTAGTTTGAAGCCTGATTTGGTTTCAACACAGCAGCAAAAAAGTTCACAGTCTCCTACCCACATCCGAAAATTTCACCCCAGACAGAGGGCACGATAAGGCTTACATGGCTGAAAGTCTCGGAGGCAGCTGCCAAGGAATTGCCATGGCACCTTGGCCTTGTCCTGACCTCTCCCTCACTGCACCATTTCAGTTTGCTTACTTTTATCATATGGCATGTGGAATTTCCAAATGCAAAATACATGCAACCGTATTATTACAATTTTATTTACTTTTAAAATTTTTTCTCCAACGACATTTTTTATGGAATGCTGATGAGCAGCTTCTCTAACTGGCCCTTCCAGCCATTTAGTAAAACACTTCTGAATATCTCTAACTGCACCAGTTAGGCAAAAGGAGTGAATCGTTTTCTGTGGTATATCTACCACAGGATGTGGTGTGTGTACTATGGGCAAGCCACAGATAGTATGCTGGCAGGTATACAAGCGATTCTCAAATTGCTAGCTACACCCTTGTCTGCAGTGAGAGAACTGTAGGTAATGAAGGATTGTCTTCCCCCCATGCATGATGACAGGGGCTAATGGGAAAAGAATAAGGTGAAGAAGGAAAACCACCTCAGATCTCTCTATATAAATATGAAAAGGAACAGGCTTCTATTGTCAGAACTTAAGTCAGTGACGTCTGTGCTTGGGCTGCTTTTCCTGATTGCACTGAATGTCACAATACAAAATGCAGCATAACTCTGATTGCCCAGCACTGTTCATGTTCTCTCTATGAGAACTGGGCAGGGATTTTTCTTTGAATACATCATTTACAGCTTGCTACAGTGATTCTGCAAAGTCAATACATATCCTTAGCACAAAGCAAAGAATGAAGGGCATTATGGAGAAAGAGAGAAAGATACTACAGTGACAGAGAAAGATGAATTCCATTGCACAAGCACATTACAGGTTCTATTCATAGGAATAAAATTACTTTTTTTTCAAATGCAAAGTATTTTTCAAAATACGTGTAATATGGTTATATTTAAAAAGATCTACGTGTCACTACTGACATAAACTCTCTGGCAGTGAATTATCATATGATTATCTATTGTGCAAAGAAGATCTATTTATTGATTCAAGTCACATATATTTGCAAGGCAAGGTTTGTAGACACAGGTAATATTTTTTATTAGACCAACTGATTAGAATGGAAAGATGGATCAGGCACACAAGCCCTTCCCAGAGCAAAAACTGCTCTGTTTTTTTCCCTAGGTACTCAAGCTGGCTTCATAAAAGACGTTATTTCTCCTCACAAACTTAGCTTCTGTTACAGCCTTAGATCATGATGACTGTTACAATGCTGCTACTTATGTAATTATAAAATACGTATCTGGGAACCTGGTTACTCCTCTGCATTATTAATAGTGTCCGACATGTTTTCACTACTCTATTGGGAATACACTTAGACAAAATCTTCTCCTGACCACCTGGAGTAATCAAATTGCAGTCTACAAGTGTTGAGGAAGTTTATGGAAAGCAATTTTCAGCCACAGGGTATTAAGCTGTGCCAGAAGTAGTTTGCTAGAAAGCAGTTACATCCCTTGGACTTGCAGTAGGTATACCCTGTCGCTCCTGTGTCTTACTTCCACAGGTAACAAAAGCAGGTGATCTACCAGCCTTATATTTGCCGCTTCCTTGAGATCACTGCTGTTGCAGGGAATGGCTTGGAGACTGGGTTTTCTAAGTGGACTTTAGGACTAAATAGGGAATAAATGAAAGATAAGCCAGACAGGGTCCTCAGTCTCTTGTCCTGACTCAGGTAAGACTTAGGATTTTCAATGGGTGCTTGGCTTGAGCTTCAGAAATCCGCCTCATTTTTGGAGAAACATAGCATCTTTTTCCTCTTGAAATCTACATAATAACCTCTAAGTAATTTCGTTGCAGTTTAGAGGGATCTCATTAACTGTGCTCCTTCCCGTTTTTCATGTGTGCTGCCTCTGGACTTGGGTTCTGCTGGCCAGAGCCAAAGAGCTCAGGGATCTTCTGAACAGTCACCTGCAAGTCCTGTCCAGCCGAGGGTAAGTGGTCTCACAGTGGGGGTACGCTTTGGTGAAGAGTGCAGACATCCCTCGGTGACCCTGGAGCCTCAGCGGTGGCTCTGAGGGCAAAGCTCTGCACCAGAGCTGGTCATTTTTCTCTGAGCAGGGAACAGAACATGGGGGATCGATCACTGGGGGACAAAAATGGGTGCATTGGACTTCTCTGCAGAAGTCCCCCTCGGTGGTTTAAAGAACGCTCACTGACCTGCTGCAAGCAGTGCAGTGCGAACAATGCCAAACTGTCAACTACGTCAACAAGGAGAAGTTTTAGTCTCATCTCACCCCTTCACAATCCCCACTGACAGGCAAAAATTGAACATGTTCGAAACACTAGAAGAGAGGAATCTGTTTAGTAGTGTATTACAGGCATGATCTAGACAAATTGCGCCTATATTTTATTTGAACCCATCACAATATACAACATGACAAGGCATTTCAATTACCTCAACGAGCTACCAGTACAACTTTATAATTTCAATTTTTCATCCCTTTTCTCCAACTCGGCGTTTCTTCTATACATCACTGTAAATCTCATCAGTTCCAGCCCAGTTTAGGCTAATAAATTTCAGTTACCACCTCAAGCCTAATGAAAAGGGGAAGCTTGCAGTCAAGAAAGCCAAAGGCCCCAGTTATTGCCTTGGGCCTTGAGCTCACCCCTCTGAACGGGGAAGTGGACGGGCTCATCCATCCCCACTAGCTCAGAGACGGGTACGGCGCAGAGAGAGGCAGAGCTGTTGAGTCCCGTTGCAGTAAGCAGGGCTGCAGGGGCGGGCCACCCCCAGGAACAGACCCGTATGTCCCCCTAAAGCAAAATTCAGGCAGTGGTTTGAAACACGCCGTGCCAGAGCACAGTCTTAGTTGGCATATGTAGAGCCCAAAGACAGACCAGAGCTGTGCATGCAGGTCTGGGGCAACGTGTTTAACCACAGTAACTTTTATGGTCTTCTGGCATGCTATTCCTGTCTTCAAGGAGGGGGACAAGTTAAGGAGGAAAACAGTTATTTACATATTAGTGGGAAATGCACTGAGATCCCAACGGACAGAGCGAGAAAAAACTAATTTTGTACCATAATTATGTTTTTTCAAAAAGACAGTGATAAAGCTTAAGGTTTTCAAAGATTTTATGGATGCACAGAAGAGGCAAACAAGTTAAAATAATACTGCAAATCAACATACTTATATGTTTATTAATTCTGACTAAAATTTGCCATCTGTGACTGAGCATTTTGCTAAATAAACCTCACAAATTACAGATTATTGTAGCTAAGAATCTTCATGGCACTGTTTCTTAAGCTCTGGTACTGAAATAGCTCCGCTGTAAATGAATATTTACAATAAAAGTATGCTCATAAAAGTTCCAGAGCATTTTCTAGTGACAGTCTTTTCAACTATTTAGTGATTCGAAAGAAAACTCTCCAAGAAAAGCTCCATATCAGTGCAGTACATAAAATATAGAAATCTATGAAAAATGACAAAGGCAGTATGTTACTGTTGAGGTGCCTCTAACTTGATTGCTAAGCTGGTTGAAGTACCTTTTCATGAATGAAATATATCCTCAGTTTTCCTAGAATAGATAGAATAAGAGCAAAGTCAACAAAAATTCTCTTCTTTATTTTTCTTCGAAGACATTACTTTCCCTGGAATATAGTAAAAATCTGTGTTCAGGGCACGTTAGCTAATTCTGAGGCATGTGTTCACAAGCAGACACATAAGAGGCTAATTTACATGCTTAAAGGCAACTGAAACTTCGTTTTACATATGTAAATGTACCTGCCCAGCGTAAGAAGGGGGCTTTCCAGTATGCCCATGTGTGAGCTGAGTTTACAGGCTTAAAAAAAGAAAAGTCTGATCCGCTACTGCTGTCACTGTAGCTGTCATCACAGCACAATTCAGGCAGAAAACCTCAAGACACCTATCAGACCAAATCCTGTGGACCTTACTCAAGCAAAAAATCTTGTTGATGTCAACAAACATTTTCCCCAAAGAATTTGTACACAACTGAGCCTTGTTTATACATTCATATTTTAGTATCATTGAATATCTGCAACAAAAACAAAATAGGTTTTCTTCTTTAACTCAGGGATCAAGGCATTGGGGAACGAAAATGAAAAAATGCTCTCCTTTAAATCCAGATAGGGACATTTTATAATTTTAGGATACCTTGGAAGGACCTGAGTTTTTAGGTGAGTATAGACAGCTGTTTGAAGAGGAAGTTCCTTTAAAGACAAGTCACGATGGTCAGATACAGGAGTATTAACCACTCAGAATATGTTTTTTCCTATGAACCAATAATTTTAATATGAGAAGCATGCACTTAATGTCCAATGTTCAAAAGAGTAAGTGTTAGTTCACAAACCTGCATCTTGGGTGCTTTTTTTAGTATTTCTTAGGACCATACCCAGACCAGGGCCCATTCTGTCAAAGATAATATGTCCTTAGGCTGAAATTCCAGCTGGGGTCTGTTTGCTGGAAATGACACACACTTCAGTTTCCACGGACTCCAAGTTTAGAGTTTTAAGATAAACAAACCATGACAAACTGTCAATGGCACAGAGGGTTTTGCCCTCGATAGCACCTTTGGGTCCAAGAGCTGGAGAGAAGACCCCAGTCACCTTCTGTGGAGGAAGTATACCTGCTAGAGATAAATCTGAAAGGAGCAAAGAGAACATTTTCAGGAAGCACCTTACTGGTTGTCATAGTCAGAACCTAGCTGAAAAATCATAAAAAAGAAAGAGGTTCCAGAGAGCTCAACCTACTTTTAAATTCAGCAGATATTTTTAGTGACAATTAAGAGGATACGGGTCTGGACATTTTCAAATGGTTTCAGAAATGCTGAAATAGTCCCCAGTCCAAAACAGCACTGCACATTTGAAGGTAAGATTTGTGTTTGTTTGAAAATGAAAGACTATTAAGAAAGAAAATTAAAAGATAAAAGATTAAAAAATGCCCTATGACTTATAAATGAAATAAGACATTTATTTTTAAAATATCTGTAGAAGAGACATCACTCTTTACTAAACTCTACCAGCTATTAATTTATCGTAATGTAAATGGTTTAATTAATGTTTAATGATACAGCACTTTCCACAGGAACTGATCTCCAAATACACTGCTTTAGAAAAGGGATTTGGTACCCTAAGAAAGACATTCACGTGAGATGGGACAAATGCGTGGTTCATGTAAATCATTTTAGCTCCAACAAAGTCAAGAGAATGATGTTGATTTCCAGAAGTTTACTACCTGCAAATGATGTTACAAATAACATATATTATCTTAGTGCTTATCTCATACATCTGTGTGTGTGTATGTCTTTGTAGCTCTTCTTGTTTTCTGATGACACAAACAGACTTTGTGAAAACACTGAATTACATTGCTTGAGACAAGTACTTGTAAACTACAATTTTTGCAGTGCTACCCTCTAATGCTATGTACTTTGATGGCAAATGTCACCAGTCTACTAGTTGCTAAGTTATGTAGCAACGACTCACACTAGATAAAACGAAGAGACTATAAGAAAACTCACAGTATTCAATAACATTACTTAACAAGGTAACTTACTAAAATAACCACAAAACTCCAACTGCTAAACTCCCTGTAGACATACTAAGAGAAAATTCAAAATGATGCAAAAGGTTCTTATCAAGACACATCTCCTCTAATCGTACAGTACTGTAAACATTGAGTGTGCCATGGAAACTAAATGAAAGATTTGAGTAGCATTTACAGCTTTTCTTGCTTGATTTAGTATTTTTCCTTCTCTCAGATGATTTTTCAATTTTCCTTCTTCCACACAATAAGGAAACAAAACAAAAGACATCTTCATTTCTAAAGTTCTCCAAAGTGTGGAGTTTCAAACAGATACAATTTTCCAAGTGCTTTGGAGGCTGTGTCAGTCACAGGGCTATTCTTGATACAGCCACTGGCAATCCAAGAGCAAAGCAGAATGAATTCTGGAGCAAGACAAAGACCAAATACCTTCAAATCAAATTCTAAGTAGGTGGAATTATCTGTGGGAAAGAATTACTAAATCAAACTATAATATTGTTTGGCACAGGACTGTCTGGCAAGTGGAGAGATACAAGTTAATCTGGATGCTAGGATTTTATTTTCTTGAGGTGTATCTTTAAATATCAAAAGTTTCTGGCTTTTTACATTGCTCTTTTTCATTTGCTAGCTTTTGGAAATGTAGGGATGTTGTTTTCAGCTGTAGTAAATTTGCTCTTCCTACAGCTTTAGCTCAACCCTTACCTATACTGGCACTATCACAATTCAACAAAACACTAACATTCAACATCTGAATTAGTTACCTACAAGCAAATTTATAATTTGCTTTCAGTTTCTTCACTGGTTCCATCACATGGTATGTGTACTCCAGATAATTTAAGCTAACTCAGCCAGTTTGTCTCCTGCAATGAAGGGCCCATTTCCTTCAGTGACAATTTATGTTAATGATAATCAGATGCTTTTTTAATTAACAATGACCTACAAGCATCCTAATATATTTCTCTCTCTCCCTGATGGAAGTTTTTTACAAGACTGTGTCACTCCATTTCATTTGAAACTTGGGGGCTCTTATATTTGTTCAGACAGCATAGGTCCCACAGCCCCCCCATCTTTGCTTTCGCAGCATTTATGTTCGTATTTCCCTGTCAGTGTGTATAGCTCTAGAAATGGAAGCACGGTGGGGAGCTGGGGGGAAGCTGTGTTGCTCCAGCAGCGCAGAATTGATCTTCATATGTACAACAGCTCTGAAATTGCCCAGATTCGCTAGACTTCCTACATATACCTAGAGTGGCTCCATATTACACATACAGAGTTGCCTTGGACACACTACCAAAATGGCAAGGTTATATGCTATCAGTAATAGCTGTGATCTAGAAGACAACCAGTAAAAGTAGGCAGTAGAGAAAGTAGACATATATATACAAAAGACTGCAATATAAAACATAATTCCTTTTATTCTATGTCATACGTATTTCTAAGAAATAATACTATTTATAAATTGCTTCAATGCAGAAGGATATAGTTCCTAATCTTGCCTCTTCCACAGGAAAAAACCCAGCTAGGCTTATAGTTCAGAATTATTACAGTTTCTTTTCCGGAGCCTTTTTCTGCACTTCTTGTCTGTCAGGGCTACTGCTACCCAAGACACAGTGCCTAGGACAGCAGACTGCAGAGGGCAGCAAAAATGTGCCCATATCTCAGCTGTCCCATGTCACACTCTGGCACATTAATACAGATCTGCTTTCCTCTTTGACTTCTGCTAATAATGCAGGAGTGTGACCTGTGATGGCTGAGGCACTTGTTCGTGTTGTTCTCCCTGGGTTCCCTTCCACAAATGCAACATCCTCCTGCAGAGAGCAGGACACACGTCTGGCTAATGCAGGTGGGATTTGGACATCTGCTGCAGGTCAGGAGTATCTAGCTGGTGTCAGCATCTTTTTATGCTGTCTGATTGTAGGCTGATCACGTATCTAGAAGTCTTGATCTGAAGTCTCGATCTGAAGTCTCTTGAAAACAGTTTTTCCAGTCGATGCTATTTCCAAGCCATAGCTACGTGGATGCAACGCTTTTCCTTCAGCAGTGTGGGAAGGGATGTGAGCTCATTCATGTCCTAATACACTTTTTAACAGGAGAAAGGGAGACACAGCTGGATGCTATGGTATGCTGATGACTCAAATTTGGGAGAGTCAAACCTCTTCTCAGATCCATGTATCCTTACTCTAGCCTCACTACTGGTTTTAGGGTTTTGGACGGCTGTTTAGATAACCAGGGCTCTTTCAATACAAGTCCTGTAAATTAATCTACAATAAGAAAGATCCCAGTTGATGTCATACAATCCTTGCCATGGTCACTATAATAGAAAAACTTTACTTAGCAAAGAGATTTTGGAATATTTCCAGGCAGTGACCAGGCTCCAGAGGCAGCAGAAAGATGACTTTTGTGGCTGCTGGAGCTGAGGCACTGTTTTGGGTACAGGGAATATTGTTAACCCAGTCAGGAACTGATAAATACTTGATCTGGATCACAGGAACCAGAGACACACTCAGGAGAAAGGATCAGCATTTCCTTGAATTCTGAAGCTGAAATACAGTGTGTGGGTGTGGAGGGGGGGGTGTTTTGTTTTGTAATCATTGCACTAGCTGGTCATCCAAGCTTAGTTGATGATTCAGATAACACCCCAAGGTTTTATCCCATTTTGACAAATTCAGCAGTATCCTTCACAGACTGGTGGTGTACATTATACTGTTTTTTCTTTTAATTTGCCTTGGCAATCATGGGCAAACTTGCATAATTAGTGAATTTGCAAATAAGAGTCTTCTTTGTGTTTTTTAAAGGAAAGGTACACAAACACAGACTTAATGTACCAGTCTGACAACGACTTTATATGAAGCATATCAGAATCTCAGATTATGGACAATTGGCTGTAATTGAAACAGAATTACTGCAGATAATTCCTGGTACTAGGACTCAGGAAGAGGTATTAAGAATCAGAGAAGGGGCAATCAGAGAGCCATAAGGACTGAAGATTAAGGACTTCAGACTGTCAAATGGATGCACTACCTGAAACATTATCATTTATTCTGAGTGTTGGGGCTGTTACAGGACATGAGTAGACCACAGAGTTTTATTTTATCTTAAATTCATCCAAGAAATACTTTACATTTTACCAAATCAGAATAAATCATTCAGCTTTCACTTTTTTCTGCCAAATCTGTTACCTGAAACCTGTATAAAATAAAGCCATTCCTGAAGAAAGAGCCAGCTGCTAGACAGCTGCCAGGAACTTCAGTGTTTCGTTCCTGGCACCACATTTGCCTGCCAGCCTGCAGGATAGGCATTGCTGATGGGGAAGGAAAAGGAAGGAGACTATGGACAGGCAGTCCTCAGAAGCAGAAAAGGAAATTCAGCAAATTGCACTGTAGATTTTTGCCTGAGCTCCAACCGAGACATGACAGCACGCTGGCTAGTGATGGACATGCCTACTCTCCTCAGCATATTGGCCTTCTCTATTTGCCTACGTTTAGCCCTACTGGAGGTAAGTAGAGAGGAAGACATGGGGATGGAGGCTGCCAGAAGCTTGGCTTTGTCTTTGTATTTTTTCTTGAATTGGGCAACATTGGGAGACTTACATGGGCCTGGAGTATTTATGCACTTAAATGTATTTTCTAAACTTTCCTCAAGCTCATCTTTCATCCTATACAATGTTCAAACTTTCACTTCAGCTCCATTAATAGCCAAACACCTGTTTTGGCTGACACATGAGTGTTTGAGTCCTGTTTTGACAAAAGGTGCCAGACTGAATGCACTAGATAAAAATGTCCTTCATGCATTTACAGTCCTGCAGTTGCAAACAGATCTGGTACAGACATCAAAACCATGTTTCAATTCAAATGCATGAGAACCAGTCCGTAGGAGTAGCGGTATTTATTCACTCCTCATGTTCTTTCATGCCTCAAATTACTCAGGACTTAACATAACCTAACTATGGGTTTAATTGATTTCCTGAACAATAGCAGTCATTGAGCTGAGATGTCAATTCACAGCCATCAGGAACCTATGTCATTGGCAGTTGTTGTTTTTGTTGCAATAATAAAGTTTATTAAGGATACTAAAACCAGCAAGTTAAATCCAGCTAGGCAGGTAAATATTACATATGAATGTGAAGACATATGAATGTGAAGCAAATTTAAATAATTGACTTGATACAGCAAAGTGAATGCAAGATTCCAAGTTTCTGCTCTCCTTCCTTTCTTCCTCCCTCCCTTCCTTTCTGCCTACCTTCTGTCCTGCCTGACTGCCTTCCTTCTTCCCTGCTTTCCTTCCTTCCTGCCTGGCATCCTACTTTCCTGCCTGTCATCCTACTTTCCTGTCTGCCTTCCTGCCTTACTAAGCAACCAGCTAAGCCAAGTGGCTTGTACCATTTATGATCTTGTCTTCCACAAAGAAATTAACTGAAACATCCAACTTTTTTCATAGTTGCAACACGTAATTTCTTCTTCACCTGATCTGCTACACACACTCTCTAATGAGAAGCTTCTTTGACCTGGAGAAGTTTCTTTCCCTTCCTCGTGTCAAGCAAAAATAAATCACACCAGTATATACATCAGCCTTTTTCCTTCCACACTTGCAGAAATTTTTGCAAATTAGACCTTCTAGAAAGTGTTACTGCCCCCTTCCTTTAAAAGAGTAAGCAGCATAATAGCATTCTTTTGTAGAGATCAATTTGCAGGATCTGATCCTCAATAGGCATTGGAAAATACCCTTTTCTCTTTTGCACAGCTAAGAAAAATGTAGTTTTCAAAAACTTATCAAAATAATTTTATTTGGTATTGGGATTGTTTTTGGTTTTGGTTTGGTTTTTTTTTTTCCTTCTTAAATCTAGCAGGCACCACTCGATGTTTCCCAAGTGCCCTTACCGGGGAATATTTCCCTATTCACAAATAACAAATGGGCTTACAAGACTGAGGAAACCAGAAGGAGAAAGGGACATGCAAAAGGCAGAAAAATTGGGTGTTATTATACCTGCCTTAATGATCAGTGAATCTCACTCCCAGAGTAACTGCATCTGTAGTCCATTGCCTTTTTTTTCATGCGCTGGTGTGAACATGCAAAAGGCAAGGGTAATTTACTGTATCCCAATTCCCATGCAGTAAACATTATTCATGGTTTGGTGGCACCCTCCTCCCTTGGGAAATAATATCTAGTTTTGCTTTGAGGCTCCTGCAATTAACACATCTCTGATGATTTCTGTTTTGTTGCAAGAATAGGCAGGAGGAGCATCGTAAGAATTCACTAAGGTCTGCTCTCATCCTCTGCAGTTTGCAATGTGTTTCACTAGGAGGACAATTTAAGTCATCCTTGACTGAGAAATTGTCCTTGGTCATCTTACACTGAACAGTGATCCCAGCTCTTCAGTCTCTCCATGCGAAACGGCCACTCTGTCAGGAACACTGGAGAATAAAAGTCTCTCTCTTGCGCTCATTTTAGCTTGATTCCTCAGCCAATTCTACTTATGTTTGTAGCTATGGTGGCTGCCATAATATTGTCAGTGGAAACTCAGAAGGGAGTTGATATAAAGGAGACACTTTCTGTACTGAGTTTTCTAATCTCTGAATAGGAATAAGTAAAGAATTCCTCCATTCCTGGATTTTCTGCTCATTTCAAGTTCTGGGTAAATAAGCTGAGGAACTGGCTCTCTGCACGTTCTTTCACCTGCCCAACAAGACATAGAAGCAGAGAGATCGCTATCCTCCACATCACTTTTATACCTGACATCCTGAGGATCACAGGGCTAGAAGCAAGCAAGTCACCTAGAAATATAGCTTCCAATTTTGAAGGTCCTATGGATATAACGGTTGCCCATAGATTAACATGTGTGACTTAAAGTGCAGTGCCCATTTCCATGGTTTTACTGTGTTTCCGCCCCCCCCCCCTTCTGGTTATCTTGTTATGAACTCTGTCACTTCCACAGTATGAGCCTTCTATTACCTCTCCCCAGCTTTCCTGTCTATGATGGTTTTAATTTATTTCATCCCAAATATGACAGACTCAAAAGCCTATCAACTGAAAGGAAGACTTCTCTATATTTTGACCAGTTACCCTTATCAGGCTAGCGGAAAATGAAGAACAGAGGAACTTTCATTCTTAGCACAGAGTTTAGTGAACATCAAGGTCTGTGGGGTCTGAATGTGGTTCAGTAGATAATATGAGTGTATGAAAGACTGAGTCACTTCACCAGTAGAGTTCTCACGTACCTGTGGAAGAACATTGTGTTTCCTCTCGTGGAAACTCCCCCATGAGTTTGGGTACTGAGAGGACTGAAAATGTGTGAGAACTGAGCCAAGGACACCAGCAGATGGTACAGTTGATTCTCAAAAGTCGTTGAGATTTAGCTGCCTGTTTCTGAGGAGTGAAGCCCCTGTCTCTACTCCTGCAGCAAGCAGGTGGTGGTGGGCACCTCTGCTCTCATGGAGGCCATGGGCTTACGTGCGATGCCACAGAGATGTCTCGTTGCACACTTCTGAGGGCAGGATAAAGCCCTCTGGAAAATGCTTCATAGTAATATTTTTTGGGGGAACTCCTTTAAAGAGTATAAAAATATGAAACAGGAGAATCTAAATCAGAGTGTTTACTGTGTTTCAAGATGCAAGGTTTTTGTATTATTACTGGTATTCACAAACATCGCTACAACTAAGTTGATACTGTCCACATCCAGATTGTTTTGAAATAAAGTACCAGAAAATTAAATGGCAGAATTTACATAACTCTGGAGCATTTATCACACTACATTATTATGCCCTTCAACTGCCAAATACATGCCACTTGTCTGAGACAGTTTAGTGTGACCTGGAATAGTTTTGCATTAATATCCTCTTAGGCTAGGTCTACATTAGCAAATAGTGCTGCACAATAGGAGGGGATCTGTAGAGTGAAACAGCTGATACAGAGGTCTGACATGAACACTGTACACATTTTGGAAGGGCTTACTTTGGACTAGGTCTAGTCTGATCCTGTGAACTGAATGCCTGTTAGTGTTTGGAGCATATCAGTGTGCACTCAGAGTGTATCTTTTGATTTATTTCCATCCAGAAGTTAGCATATTTTCAATACAAATATGAAACAGAGCAGGGAAAGGGTGACAACCGAGAAATTTGCTTAAAAAACTCATTCCTCATCTCAACTAAAACTCTTATGTAGAAACACCTTAGAGACCAATTGTTTTTCCATGTAAGGCATCAAAAGAATTCTTAAAGTCAGAGAATTCATACTATGAGGCCTTAGCTGATTAATGCTTAAAACAACTGACAGGGTCCCATGCAAATTTTAGTCAGGTCTCAAGTCGCTGTGTCTACAATCAGCTCTGGCATCCAGATGTGCACCTTCTGGAAGGAAAGGAGATGTGGTCAGATAATGTGGATGGTGGGGAGATGGGGCCCATACAGTGCAAGACAGAGCAGACCTGCACCTCACAGCTTATCTCAGAGAAGGCAGATCTGGTCAAGGCCAAGGCATTCCAGGAGGAAGAGAGAAACCGGGACTTAACACTGATCACGTCAGCTTCATAGGCTGTAAATAAGGACAGGCTGTGACCCTCTGTCTAAGTGAGATATACTAACATAGACTTCTGAATAGGCGAGAGCTGCCTGAAGTATTCCAGCTTGTGAAACATTTGGAATTTAGCTGATAGACTGCAGGAAATAAAACTTTTTAAAAAATGTAGCACAAAAAGAGGAGAAAATAAAAATGCTCTTAGTCATTCCCTGGAGCACAACCAGCCGTTGAAACAATATTCTGACTAACGATGAGATTTAAAACTCAGTGCATGGGGCAAACATTGTAAAAAATCAAGGAGAAATTCCCATTTCCATCTATTTCTGTTGCTAGAGCGTTGCTGTTGACTGGTGTAAAACCTCATCAGCAGAGGATAGCTGAGGCTTCTGGAGTCTCTGACATAAATAAACTTTAATAGGTGTAATAAAACATGTCACTGTTATAGCAATATTGGAACTCACATACTTGGTCAGATCATTTCTGAGGGGGAAACCACCAGAACCAGAGATAATACTGAGGGTGAAGGCATGCTACCAATGTCTACAACAGTAAAGTATTTTCAGGTTTATTATCCTGACATTTCTTAATGCGGTCAGTTTTGGTTTTATGCTTTTTTTTTCTTTTTTTTATCTTGTGTGCTTACTTTTTGGCTGAAGTTTTTCACTCAGCAGATGTTTTCACTGAGCTATCTTTCACTATGACACATAGGTTTTCTAGGATTCATTTATCTAGAGTCCAGCAGAGGCTATGGTGTATGAATTACATCCTTTCCACCTGTTTTCATCAGACAACACATTATTACCCAAATGTTTACCTCTGGCTTGGATTAGTTTATTCAAATTTGTATTGAGATCTCTACAAAGAACCTTTCCTTCTGGATTCTCATGTCCAGTTATCCTGAAGGACTCTGTTGTTGCATGAGTGTAAAGGGCAACATGGGGCCCTGATTCAGAGACAGTGCGGCTCTTTATATTGACTTCAACAGCCTTTGGATCATAAACCAAGCAATAAATTCCTGCAACGTCTAAACTGTGTCAAGCACATCATGTAAGCTTGATGCAAGCACACCAAGCTGCACCCCAGTCCCCAGGCAGACTTCCTTAACCCATGCAATATAAAGACATAGCCAAACAGACACAAAATAAAGCAGCCAAATACAGGTTTCCTCACTCTCCAGTGATAGAAAGAAAGAAAAAGAGCTATAAAACCCAGTAACTGGCTGCATCACATAAACCACTGGACACTATCATATTCCAGAAGTAAGATATTGTGAGGCTGAATGTAGCCTTGACGAGGATAAGAGCGAGAGGACACCTGCATAATATTGTCCACAACACCAGAATCAGAGCATCTCCCCTCCAGCAGTGCTAATGACATTAGCACTTATTCCTCTATCTAAAGCCAATGCTAAGCAGAAGGCAAACTAAAACTGATTGTCTTAACACTCACATCTGGGACCTTGCACAGCCAGAAGGCTACCCATTGCAGGTGCTCCTGCCATTCCCACCAACAGGTGAAAACACAACCAAGTGCAACACGCTGCTATCAACTGTGCTGAAGCTAACCCCAGATTAGCTCTTGCATGTCAGTATAGTTACTTCAGATGTATATCAACTTGGCTGAGAACAATATCTGACCAGTACTTTATCTTACAAAGAATGCAGCTGTAGTAATTACAGTTACCTGGATATACTGAAAAGGATAGGTTTCTAACAGACCGCCATATTGCCAGTGTTGCTGGTGGCTCAAAGTCTTACTTTTAAATCTAAATGGCAAAACTTTCAATTACTCCCTGTCTGAATCTCACAAAGTTAAGCTGATTTTCTACTCACTGAAAATGTCATACTCTCAGTCTTCGGTTTCACTGAATTTGCACCATTGTTACATCTCTTCCCCATTATTAACTCACTTCACAGACACGGCAGTCTTGATCTTGGCCTTTTCATCACTGAACCTCAGGGTTGCTACCTTATTTGTAAAAATCAGCTGGTGAGTTATGTTAAACAAAACAAAACAGAAACTAACAAACAGGCAAAACTGCTGGTAGATACCTTTGAGAACCCAGAACAACTTTCTCATCTTTTTCTGCACCATCCAGTGACTTAAGGGCAAGTTTGAAGAAAATAGGTGAGAGACAGTGTCTAAAATGATATGCCTTGTTATATAGCACCTGCTTTACTGAAGTCCTGCTCCTTGACCTTTGCCATCTGCAAATGCCTTTGTATCTTCTTAGTCAAGGCAACTTGTTTCCCTTTGGCTCCTGATTCATGTTCAGTATCTTTAAAATCTGGTGGTCAGGTGTATTTGCACACTTTTTTCATTTCAGTCCCTAAACAGCAGTCTGGAATCTCCTTGTGTATGTGTTTATATGCTGCTCTTCCTTTCTCCCCTCCATCCCCGCACTCATCAGGGCCCCCAACATCCGAGTGCTGCCTAGCGTGCTTGCTCCCTGCTTTGCAGAGGTAGAGGGGGCACTCTGGTCCGGCACCTGCTAGCAGGGTGCTATGTTTGCTGCTCAGGCAGCCCCAGCCTCTTTCCTCTCTGAGAAGGTGACACTCCTGCCTGGGTTGACAATTTCAGGCAACTGCAGATAACCACTACCTCTGGTGATACCATGGCAATTCACAGCCAGCACTTACTGACATGGGTAGGTACAATTTCTTTTTGTGAAGTAGCAGTGGTCCTGGGGCCCCCAACTCACATCAATCAGGGGGGTTATTTTGCCTTAACTGTCACTTCACATATATGTAATTCCCCAGAGACTCTGGCATCTGTTCCTAACAGCCCAGGCATTCTTGTTTTCAGCAGAACAAAATGTTACGCCTACAGATTAGCCACTGTCAAAACCAGTTACCTTCTGAATGTCTCCCTTCTTAATGCACCTGTGGATGCTGTTTGCAGACAGAGTCAAAAACCATCTCACTTCTTGTTTTCTACAATTCCAGGCAATCTCAGGACTCTCATTTTTGCTTCCTCAGTTTCTTCCACTCAGCACAACTTATATTTTGATTGCCTTTTACTTCTGGAACCATGGGGCTCTCAGAGCTCACTTAGTGCTCAAACTGCTTCAGGATGATTGGCTCCAGCCTTTGCTATTTAGGTTGCTCATTATATCAGCAAGAGTTTATGAGTTCCTGGCTCAGGCTTACTGGATTCATCCTGCTTAGCTGAAACACCTTCAGGAAGAACTTGGTCTCTTCACACTTCTTATAGCTAATGGGGAAGGAGAGGAGGATGGGAGCTGTTCTCTGGAATTGCCTCTCCCTCATTCTCCCCCCCTTCATTAGCTGCAGGAGGAGATAATGAATGTAATGAGATAGGGTCCTCCTGGAGGTGTCTCAGAGAAACGAGATGGAGCTGGGCTCGTGAGCAAGCCAGATTTTGGAGTGTGGTGTTTTGTTTTTTTTTTAGAACTTCTCTTCAATTGAGCAAATGTAGCTGGAAACAAGTTAAGCCTGACTGACACAGTTAAACACCTTGCTACATCAACCCTTTATAAAAAAACTTCATTAGGCGATTGAATTACTTAGGGTTGGGGGATAAGAGGTGTTTTTTCAGTTTCTTTGGAGCAGTCAGATCTTTCCCAATGAAAAAGTTATAAATCACAGTGAGCAGAAGGTACACAGGGTCTGTTATCTTAGCAAGCATATTGCTACCTTCAGTTAGACTAGGCAACATATCAGACCTAGTTTTTTTAAAAAAAAAAAACAACAAAACAAAAAAAGATAAATTCAAAGAACTTGGGTGGAGATAAATTCAGAGAGCTGTGCATTCCCTGTAGCAGAGAGGACTAAGACTCAATTACACTGTAATTCTGCTTTTATCCCTGATGTCTTAAGAGAGCAGGAATCTGGCATATGGAACCTCCTCGTGCCTTTACAATATAGAAGAACAATTGGAGAGGAGAGAGGTACGTCCCACTAGCTGTGTGCACATCAGGACACTGCAAAACCGGAACGCTGATTGCTGATAAATCCTTGTATTTTCTAAAAAGAAAATAACAAACCTAACAAGTACTTCCTGGTAGTGTCCCTGCCTTGTCAGAGAAGCATGTTCTTCTTTCCCAATGGATGTACACTGGACTCTGCAGCCTGCTGGGCAAGAAGCACTGCTTTTTTGTAGCTGTCTTCTTGTGGACTCTCACACAGGGACAAGAGCAAGTCTTCACCCGACACCTCTTACTCCAGGTTGAGAAAACTGCCTCCTCAGAGCAGTACCTCTGTGACAATGTCAGGCAGGAGCCTTCCTGTTTTCTCCCATGTTATTCGGCAGGTTTAAGAAGAGCTTCCTTTTCAGAGCTGTTGATGTTCTGCAGCTGATACCTCTCCAGCTTATAAATGCTGAATGTTGTACCATAATCAAATTCTTACGGGTAATTTGAGACAATAAGCAGCTATTTCTTCTGTGATTAAATACTACGGTCAACAAGGTAGCCTGGCAATTCATTTGCTGATGTAAGATCATGGTGGGTTGACCTTGGGTGGCTGCCAGACACCCACCCAGCTGCTCTCTCACTCCCCCTCCTCAACAGGACAGGGGGAGAAAATAAGATGGAAAAGCATGGGTCGCTATAAAGACAGGGAGATCACTTACCAATTACCGTCACAGACAAAACAGACTTTACGTGGGGAAAATTAACTTTATTGCCAATTGAAAGAGAGTTGGATGGTGAGAAACAAAGACAAAAAACTAAAACACCTTCTCCCCATTCCCCCTTCTCCCAGGCTTAACGTCACTCCTTCATCCCCGACTCCTCTACCT
>NW_009222259.1:0-28362 GCF_000690835.1 Fulmarus glacialis | reverse complement strand
TGATTCTATGATTCTATGATTCTAACTAGGAGAGCAAGCTGGGGGCATGGTAAGCATATGGTCCGGAGGTGATCCAGGTGCTCAGAGCCAAACCCTGCCCTGCCATCTAAGACTCTACAGCGCCTAAGGGCTACTGTTGGCCTTCGAGGCGTTCATCAAGGCTGTACTGCATTTCTGTGGGAGCTGCAGGATCGTGTTCCGCACAGCATTGCAGGCTGGTGCCCTGGGACACTGCTGGGTAAGGATTTATGGAGCACTGGTGACAAGGGAAGAATGTCTCAACCTCAACAGATGCAGTAGAAGAAAACCACCTTTCTGTATACAGGGTGAGAGACAAAAGGTGCTGGCCACACTCAAACCCAAGAGCAGCTACAGGATATGATGGCTTTCCAGTCCCTGCCTTAAGTTCTATCTGGTTTGTTTGGTCGCTGTGGAAAGAGGGAATTTGCCCCAAAAAGAGGGAACTGGGGGGTTCTCTCTGGTTCTCTCCCATATCCCTCAGTGATTGTTTATTCTTGGGGAGCATCACTACCCATCCAGTCATCAAAGCATCAGGTACTCATGGCCAAAGTCCTGGCCTGGGACCATTACCGCCAAAAATGGAAGAGTCCACTTTGCTGTGGCCCTCCTGGGTGTTGGCAATATTTGGAGATACAGCCCCATGTTGATGGTGCCTGTGTGGTCTAATTACCCTTTATTGCTACTCTCGCCTGCTGCTTACTTGCATGTTAATTTATTTGTCCCAAGATGCGCTTGCGCATCTGTTCCTTATTTCCTGTGTATGCATTTGTTTTCTTGCTAAATACTGAAAGGGAAGGAGATGAAATGCATTGAAGATCTTGATTTACAGCTTCAGCCTTTCCCTAAATCTGTTAAGAACTGTGTTCTCATCTCCCCCTCCTCTCTACCCTCTGTGATGGCAGGGAGACATCCAGTGAAAGCATAGCAAGCTGTAACGCGAACACCAAAACAGAGATAGATCCCTGTCACTCCACTGACCATGGCAGATAATGGGCATTATCTGCCCTGCGCCTGACCCTGGGTGTATTTTTTGTGATATCTTGACCCTCTACTGCAGCATTGTACACTCACCATTTGGTTCTTCCACCAAGAGTTTTGGAGTTGATGACAGCACTGGTGGCGATGCGCAGAGGCTAGCCCAGGATGCAGCTTGTCTAAGGCAAGGAAGAAAAGACGGGAGCAGGATGGAGTAGCTACGTGAGTGGTCAGCTCAAACAGCCACCGGTCTGCCTGCCCCCGCAGCTGCCCAGCCACCTATTCCTTGCGACGCTTCTCTACAAGCGAGCAACTTCTGCCGGTGGAGCAGACCTAACCTCACTCCATGATGGACTTCAGCATGTTCCTCCTTCACTTGCCGTACTCTGGCTGATGATGCCTCACATGTGTGTACTTCAGAGCAAGCATGTGCCACCAGAAGGGAAGGGACAAGTCACAAGCAAAGATCAGGAGAGGATGGCTGCCTGAACAGACGTGACACCCAGACTGCTCCAGGAGGTCATAGCCTGGACTGGACTCTCCTCTTCACCAAATCTTCTTGTTTGGTTTACTCAACCCAGTCAGTATCATAGGGAAAAGGAGGGATCAATAACTGCTGGTTGATCCAGAAGGTTGGTGTGTTGGCGGTTGGTGAGGAAAAGCTCTATCAGCATCCAGCTGCCTCCCAATCCCTTGAAAAGGGTGGGTAATATCCTTTCTGGTTCCCCAACGCCACATACTGGGCAATCCATGCTGCCTCTTGGCTCAGCAGTGCTGCTGTGATGAGAGGGGTTTGAATCAGCTGGGAAAGGGCATTTCCAGGAGAGGTCACTGAGATAGGTCATCACTTCCCACTGCTACTGAAGACCTGTATGACAAGCAGCAAGCTTTCCCTAGCAGGAATTATGCCACTCTGGAGTTTACTGAACCATTTAACCTGCGCTTACCCCAGGTCTTTCCTCTCAATGACACTAAAACTGCCAAAGTCATGGGAACAGCATTCCTCAGCTTCTGGAAAGATCTTTACTTAGGTTTATGAAGCAGCTTGTTTGAACAGGCTGTGCCTAACCACTCACCTCACTGGATGCCTGCCTGGGCTTGGACTGGGACAGGGAAAACAGAAACCAACTTGTGCCCGCCAGCTACACTTGGCTGCTTGGGGCATCCTGCCACTGCACGGGTCAAACCCACATACTCGGACCTCTGGGACCAGCAAAGGCTGGAGAGGTCTGGAGAACCTCTGGAGGACCTCTGGAGGAGGCAGCAGGACTGGCATCCCTGGCCAGGATAATTCCTGTTGGGGGAATGAAAAGCTTTAATTTCACTGGCAAAGGAAGGTGGCAGGCGCCTTGGAGAAGCTGCTCCCTCGCCTGCGGCACATGAAGATTGCCACCAGGCTGGCAACCACAGCTGGGTTAGGGGAGGGACCCCGTGCATCCCTGGCGTCCCTCCCAGCAAAGCCGGTGCGAGCTGTTTGCAACGGTGCACGAGCTGAGGACCTCTGCAAGGCATCCTGGTGGCTTCTCCTCGCCCCGGCTAGCCAGAGGAGGCCATGCCACCCGAACCCAGCCTGCTGATGGAAAACGCCTGGCTGTGCCATGGGACCAAGTGAAATATTGTTTCCCATCTTAACGGACAGATTTGTTATGTATACAATGAATTACCAGCTCTTTCACTGCAATAACTGTTCACACATTGTTTCTCTGCCTCTTTCACTGTTTTTTATGATTCATGCTGCTTGGTTGCCCAGTTGACATTTCCAAAATGAGTTTTTTAAGCCCCAGCCTTTCTCCCCTCCCCTCTCCCCTTTTTGTTTGCCTGGTTTATGGGCCTGAGAGAAGTGTTTCCAATCAGGATAATATCTTCATGTTTTGCTGACAAAAGGTCAACCTAGGAATAAGCCAAACTGGTTTTAGGAAAAATATTTGCTTATTTAGTAAGGGGATGTGTGTTGGAGATCAAATTTATGAGGGCGAAATTGAGTCTGGTTATTTAAAGGATTCTGAAATAAGAGCTTCCCACACACTCACAAGGGGAAGAACAAGAGCTATAAATTGCTTTAGGCTGAAGGGAATGTAGAAATAAACTAAGTTTCTGTGCAAAAGGTAATAGGATCCAAAGCAAGAGCTAAAACCAGAATTTAAGAGACAACAGCCCATTCACTCCCTCACACAGAGTGCTCATTTCACACTATCATTCCTTACAGAAGAAAGGTCATAATTTTCCCCAATATCTGACCTTCCAGTTCCACAAAAACCATCTTCATCCCTCGGCCAAAGACTTACTCAGACTTGCAAAAGAAAGATCCAGCAGCTTAGCTGGTCACGGAAATCTGTTTTGTAGCATGCTTTTCTAGTTTGACCTTAAAATATAGCTCTAAGTCAGATTTTGCAAACCCTTTCATGAGAATGGCCCATGCCAGGAACCCTACTCAATTCAGGAGGAATGATCTTTTCGTTGAAATTTGCATGAGCAACACCACTGAACAAGCGTGTCTGGAGGATCACGTCCAAAAGGTCTTCTCTCTTTTCAGTGAAAAGACTACCCAACAGTGCAACAGGTTAAGTCACCCCTTTCCATACAGAGTATGAAGAGGGAGTGTACCACATAGATACATACATATCCTCATATGTTTTAAAAATGTATATGTGTATGCATATGTGCATGTGTATGTATATCAACACGTATTTATTAGAATAATTCAGGCTGGAAAAGACCTCTGGAGGTGATCATGTTTAACCCCCAGAAAGCCAGGCCAACTGAGGTCAGATTGCTCGGGCCCCTGTCCAGTTGTGTGTTGAGCCCCTCCGGGCGTGGAGACCCCGCAGCCTCTCTGGGCACTTGTTTTGATGCTGCCTCACCCTCATTGGGAAGAATTTTTCCTAATATTTAATTGGAATTTTCCTTCCTGCATGTTGTGACTGTTGCCTCTCTCCTACCACTGTGCACCTCTGAGGATAGCCTGACATAGACGTGTACGTGTGTATATATACATATATGCATATATGCATATACACACACATGGTTTCTTACGCTTCTTCCTGTATGCGTCCAACAGATAACAAGCTAAGTGGAGCCTTGGTCTGGCCCAGTGCAGCTATTCCCATTTCTAGTAAACTCGAGCGGCTGCGGAGGGGATCTGGCATTTTCTTCCTTCTCCTGCTGTTGCACAGCTCCAGTTCCTTTGTATTATTTAGACACATGCCCCCCTCGTGGCTTGGGACATGACATTTCTTTCCTCTTTAAACATGATTATTACAAAATACAAATTGGAGCAAGAACTGTAGTTAAAAAACCCCCTCTTCTAATGAAGTCCCACTGACACTGGGTGCTTGTGAAAAAACACAACAGAACACTAAGTAAGCCTTTGCAGCTAGTGGAGACAAAACCAAGTCATTATTAAGAGAGTTTAACTGGTTTGGGTTAACCCTACAGCCATGACACATTTCAGCAAATTCCAGATAGACGGGAGGCAGGGTACAACAATTAAATCTGATTTGCTGTAAATTTTATATCGTTTTAAACAAGTAACAATATTGTTTGCAGATATCCTGCATGTCTCTCCATATGTAGCCACCACAGATCAGCTCTTCGGGACTAGAGGAGAGCTATCGTAAAATGTTGCTGGATACTGGACTTTGGAAGCTGGGCATATATCTTGGGCTTAGAGTCATAAGAAGAATGAAGCCCAATTATCTCCCAGTGTAGAGGCAAAACCGAGGAAGCTGCTTGATTGCGAGGCAATCCTCTTGCTGGGGGAGCCACTCCAGCTTTCACAGTCATTCTGTCCCCGAACAGACCATAGCTGGTGTGATCTAGCCTGTGGAAGGATGATTAGAGAGAAATATATGGCCAGTGTTCACAGGCATGGAATCTGTTTCTGGCAGAGTATAAAAGAGATAAACTATCTGTACCTGTGGACCACCCAGCCAATTCTCTCCCCAATGGATGTTTGAGGTTTTTTTCATTCATGCTTTTCTCATTTTATAAGATGAAAGCAGTTATACAGTCAGAGCTGTGACCTCTAACCACGACTCCATACTCTAAAAAGAGCACATCTTCACATTTGTCTTTGGGGAACAACCTGGGCCTAATCCGAGGCAGGATTTTAATTACCCAGGTGCCACAATGCCACAACAGCTAACCAGGGTAATTTTTTTGGCATAATAACATTGCATCTCCTGCCCATTTGCTATCTCTCAGTGGCCCACGCAAGTATCTAGAAAGCTTTTCTGTAGTCATTTCAAGCATAGCTTGAATTCTGTCTTTTCCTACACAAGAGAGATCCTATCATCCTCCCCTCCCACCCCAAACACCACCCCCGTCTTCAGGGGGAGGAGGCACCTGATGGCACCTTTCAATCCAGGCTAACAAAGCTCTTCGCAAACACGGCAAAGTCCTAGACCCACTGCCAGCGTCTTTCAGAGAGATCAAAGTTTCGCTCATTGAGTACAGCTGCATTTCTGTGAAATTTGCTACATTTTACTGCTGGGCAAATTGGGCAGCAAGAGGTAAATGCTGTAGGAAAGTCAGAGGTTGGGAGTGAGTCAGGATGAAATCTCAGTAGTTGATTCTGCTTGGGCTTGAGCCTAAACTGTTTAATACTTGTCTATGTGTTTTGAGCAGCAGAAGAGAATCTGCAGAGCATCAGCGCTTCACGGCATGTCTCCTTGACTGCTTCGCAAGAGCAGACGACAGTTCTCAGGCAAATCTGCTAATTTGGGGAGAGACAACGGTTTCATCTGTTTTGCGGTGAGACACCTGAGAAGCCAAGAGAGCTGGTTCAGGAGGAAGCACAGAGAAGGTCTGTGTACTTACAGCTGTGCTTTCAACACCGGAAAATAAATCATCTTTCCACCATAGACCCCATTATAATTAGCCTAGCATGTAAGAGCAATTAGGATGTTACTGCCTTGCTGTTATGGAGCAGTCTGGATTGCTGTTTCTTGAAGAGGTGTAGTGGGAATGGGGTGGTTATTTATGGTTGGGGAATAAGGAGATGAATGAGTAAGTTACGAGATTTCACATCAATATTCCTCTGGCTTGTTGCAAAGAAACGTCACCACACCCTATCATGAGCTGACGGCTCTGCCATTCCCCCTCCCCACCCCGAAGAAATTTATAAGAGCAAATCTCAGAGTTTCCCCGACTCCGCTTTGATTAGGGAGGACAAGAAGGGAGAAATTTGGCTACCCAGATGCCTCGTCTTGAGCCACTTTATACTGCCAGCTCATAACCCAGCAGCCTGCTCAGCTCTGCTCGGACGGCAAACGTGCCTCCTGTCCAGGAGAGCTGTCAGTTTGGGAGCCGACCCTTTCGGCTGACTCCTGGCAGAGGTCAGCGCACAGCCTACAGGCTCAGGCCGGGGCTGGAGCTAAACCAGGCACACCAGCTTGAGCCAGAGATACTGCCCACTTTGTTTTGCACTGGATGGACCCCCAAAAAAGACTCCCAGAGAAAAGGGGCAGCTGGGAGACAGGCACCCAACAACGAAGTATTCTGTCCAGGTTCCACTGGGACTAGAGGTCCCACTCAAAACCTGGAAATACAGATTCAGGTTCAGTTTCTGCTCGGGGGAGGCAAGGGGGAGGGAGGAAATCGTGGTTCAGACTGGTTTCTGGTTAAGTTCAACTCCTAGCAAAACCACTTGTGCAACTCAGGAGCAGGACAGAAGTATGAAGGGGATGATTTGGAGTACGGCTAAGGTGGAGATGGGCTTAAGGATGAACAAAGGAAGCAGCTCAGCACCACCACGTGGTTCTACCCCACGGGGAACGGTGAAGCTTGAACTGGACTCAACGTACAGGAGAAGCAATGGCAGAACAGAGGAGCGCCAGCAGCAGCAAATCAGACCCAAGCAAGTTTGGTGGGAGAAAAGTTACAAGATCAAATGAAATCAGGAAAAGCAATTGTCAAGGGACCGCTTCAAAAGGTGTCTGCTAGTCACTGGCTTCTGCATGAAAAGAAAATAGTCGGTTGCCAAACAGAAGAAAGTGTAAGAAGCCACTGGGTAAATCTTTCCCTTTTGGGACTGCCCTTTCGGAGCAGACTCTGCTCTGCTTGTATTACATATGCCAGATCTTAAAAATTTCCTTATGTATGAAGATTTTTGCAGTTCACATGAACATCGATTTTTGTCAGAGTCCATGTGTTGCATTTAAACCAAAGTACTGCACACATTGCATACTGACCATGTGGTCAAGACTTCAGCAAGTATATCTTTATATACAGCAAGTATATCTTTCTATACATGTATAAACATGATCCCTACAAAAAGGGAGGCTCAGTGCCTTTACCTCAAGTCTGGGGGGGCTGGTGAGCCTTCTATGGTGTGTCCAAGCGCTCTCATCGCTTGGGCCAGCACAGGTGAGGTTTGATCTGCTGTTCCATGAGCCTAATCTCAATTAGACTTCCCTTGAGCAATCACCTGCAGGTGGGTTCATATCATATGCTATTCTTAGCCTGCATATCTCATTTCTAGGTGTTACAAGAAACTGGATTTGAAACAGGTACTCAGCATAAACAGGCAAGTCGCTCAAAATGCCCTAAGACTGCAGTTTCAGCAGACTGCGTCCAGCAAAAGCATAAACTTGAGTTTCAAGTGGTTTAACAGGTCAAAGCAGAGAAACAAAGCAATATATTCATGGTTGAAAGTGTGCATACACCTGCATATACATCCACACAGCTGCACAATCAACAAAACACTTCCACAATTTAAAAGCATAATTAAGCAAATCGGGCTGATATATAGACCTTTGCTTTAACTTAAATAACGTTTTTCACATCTGACCTCACATTCACTTTGAAAATGAAACTGAGAGCTCCTAAGACAGCACTTCATTTTCAGAATGTGAAAAATAAACCTAAAAAAAAAGACCCATATCATGTCTACGGCTATGCTGAGTGTGTATGTATAATTCTGTGCCCCAGAACAGCAGAATGTGTTGCTGTACAGGTATCAAAATATATATTGCTTTACGCATAGAACTGCAAACCAAAATATCTTGCCAGCTGCCCAAATATTAGGTGCTCATGGGCCTTAGGGCACTGATGCCCCATAAATTTAAGAGTATTTATTAGGTGAATACAGAGCTGGAAGTTTTGTAGCTGTGGAAAGTAAGTATGATAATGAGGTAAACACATGTTGCAAAGAAAATACCAACTAATCATGCACTCTGTGCAGGAAATAGCAGCTTTAAACAATCACTTCTCGAATGCTGGAGCAAGGCCTGTGAGCTGGCTACAGGATGGTCTACTTGTTAATGACATCTCTCTGCGTCCTGTAGCTTTTTATAGTGCTGTAAACCCAGTTTGACAAGTAGGTAACCAAATAGGTGCTATGCTCCTTTGAAGGCTTTGAAGGACCTTCTGAACACCCCGTTCTGTTCCAGAAAGTGGAGTGTTACATGCATGGATATAGCTTCAGTTTTCCTTAGATAAGCAAGAGGAAGCATTCTTTAGGAGACCATATCCACAGATACAGCTGGGATTTTCTCCTCGGGTTGGAGGAGACCAATGGTACGGTGAGGTCCGTGCATCATGAGCTCCATCTGGAGGTGGTTTGCTCTAATCTGTGGTTTTGAAAGACGTGGCGAGAAAATGGGACGTGGCGAGTGCTGGGTCAAAATCACCGAGTGCCAGGGGCATCTGGAAAAAAATGACCTTGCAAATCAGGAAGAGCTGGCTGATGTGGAGGTGTCACGCAGAGAATGGCAGGTGGTGGGTTGAGCTCCATTTGCCCATGGTGGTGGGGGACCTTACAGCTACGCCTGAGATGCAGCCTCTGCTGTATATTTTCTTACCCATTGGTCAATGCAGCAGAGGCAGAACACCCAGCACGCAGTCAAGACTGTCCTGTTAGACCTCTTACGGTGGAAGCAGCTGCCCTCCCAAGTACCCAGGGTGTGTATTTGAAAGTCTGTCTTTACCCTTGCCCTCAAATGTAATGGGGGTGGTGGATGGGACGTCAGCCCAACCCGTGGCTTCCACAGAGCACACGCAGCAGTGGGAATGGCCATTCCAGAGGTTCAGCGCTAGGCAGTAAGTGGAAAAGTACAGGTTTGTTAATTTGGATGAGGTATTGCTGCATGAAGCTCACAAAGCGCTTCTTTTGGGTGTAGAGCAAGTTTCTGACGACTTATGCCAGATGTTCGATCCTGGTGATTTTGCTCAGCCCTGTCTCGAAGCTGTCTGCATGCACAGCTTCAACTAGAGTCTTCCACTCTTAATTTAAGCACTACAAATTCAGAAAGAAGTTTCAGACTGGGTCAGTACACTCGTACAAAGTCAGAGAGAGCTGAGACGTGATCAGACTTTCCGCCCGGCTATTCTTACAGTAAAAGCTGTTGGGAGTGGGGTACGCAGGACCCTGCAGCCTATCTCCATTCTAACGTTATGTGGTGCTGTATGACTGAGCTGAAACACACCAGTGATGGTTTTCTCTGTTTTGCTGGAGGTCTCACAGCACTTACTGCAGCGAGGGGTCTGACTATGCAGAACTGTTGAGCAGAGCAAGAGAGCTCCGTGAAAAACCAGAGCGGTCAGTGCACAGAAGTGCTGAGTGGGATGCCCTTGTTAGAGGACCTGCTGCATGTTAATATTCTCATTGTCCTCCTATCTGAGTGGAAAAAAATGCTGGGGGATTCTTAAGTCAACCAACAGTCCTAGATATCCCAAGACCCCTTTCCTCCTCTGACACATTGAACATCATTATGGTGTTAGGGAGGTCAGGAAAGGTATTTGGGGTGAGAAACCTTTGTGAGCTTTGCCATACACGCTATAATCACACCCATAGCTGTAAATATTATTGCCAGCTCCACTTGCTGCATGACTGTGCACTTAACAGCGCCACGAGAAGAAGGTGCCCCAGCTGCAGACTGCTGCGTGGGTCTGGGGAACCCAGATTGTTTGGCTCTGATTTTACGTGAAAAAGTGCAAGATCTATGTGGAAAAGCATCTCAAACACAGAGGCTGGAAGCATGGTCTGTGCCATGAACAGCCCTGTAACGTAAGCCAGCAGCAGCGCTCCATGCCCATGATCAAAACCCCAGATGTGGGGCAGGGCGCTCTTCTCTAAGAGATGGGATCCATGCAGGAAACTGGGCGCACGGCCCAAATTACATTTTTGCCATGGAGTTAGCACCAGATGCCCCATGGGATGAAGAAGGAGTGGAAAGGAAAATGAAGGGGAATGGGAGCTTAAGGGGACACATGGACTCTAGTCAGCTGCTTAATGACACAAAGTTTCGGGGCTATGCTTCTCTAACACCAAAGGCTACGATGGCTGCTCACTTGTCAGCCAGCTTCTGAAAGAAAAAAATGGGTGTGTAATTAATCACCCAGGGTGCTAAACTGATGTGCAACTAGTGTTTTCGTTTTCGTACTCCTTAAATTTTTTACCCATGAAACTAAGCAGTTTTCCCTAAGTGCTGGGTATCAAGGGCTACAAAAGTTATTTCCTCCATTTTTTCAACACTGCTGAAAATCAAAGTTATGTAGGCCCTCTTCCACAACAGGATTATGACAGGGCGCACAGCACGGTGCTTAAGGAAAAAAAAACAATTCTTGACATGTTCACAGACCGTCAGGAGATCTTTGACTTGCAATAAGAACTGAGTTACTATTGCCAGCAGGATGTAAAAATTTTGAGGGAGGCCTGCAGATCATACAGAAATAAGATTATGGTGATGGCCTGTCACACAGTGGATGAGAAAGAAAGTGATGAAGAAGTGAAGGTTTATGGCTGTGCAGATGCCTTTCTGTATAATATGGTGGCCTCTACTTGCATGCCCACATACTGGTTTACAGCTATCATTGGAGGAAAAAGAGATATTTGACCAATGACATATGTACCTGGCCAAAAAGGAAAATATTCAAACCTGTCATGTGTTGCATGGCCATGAGTATCAAGTGGGAACCTACTTCTGCGACGGCTAAGTGATCATTGATGAGATGACAACAACTTTTAAATATAATGGGTGCTTTTTCCACAGTTGTATTGAATGCTACCATGCAAATGACTGGAACCATCCGGTGGGGACCACTTTTGGGTATTCATAGAATCATAGAATCATTAAGGTTGGAAAAGACCTCTAAGATCATCGAGTCCAACCATCAACCCAACACCACCATGCCCACTAAACCATGTCCCTAAGCGCCTCATCTACACATCTTTTAAATACTTCCAGGGATGGTGACTCCACCACTTCCCTGGGCAGCCTGTTCCAAGGCCTGACCACTCTTTCAGTGAAGAAGTTTTTCCTAATGTCCAATCTAAACCTCCCTTGGCGCAACTTGAGGCCGTTTTTACTCTCGTCCTATCGCTTGTTACTTGGGAGAAGAGACCAACCCCCACCTCGCTACAACCTCCTTTCAGGTAGTTGTAGAGCGCGATGAGGTCTCCCCTCAGCCTCCTCTTCTCCAGGCTAAACAGCCCCAGTTCCCTCAGCCGCTCCTCAGAAGACTTGTTCTCTAGACCCTTCACCAGCTTCGTTGCCCTTCTCTGGACACGCTCCAGCACCTCAATGTCCTTCTTGTAGTGAAGGGCCCAAAACTGAACACAGTATTCGAGGTGCAGCCTCACCAGGGCCGAGTTCAGGGGCACGATCCCCTCCCTCCTCCTGCTGGCCACACTATTTCTGATACAGGCCAGGATGCCGTTGGCCAATTCATATTACACAATGCAACAAAAGATGGACCGCTTAAAGAGAGCAGGTTTTACCACCAGACCAGTATGGGAGCACAAGTGAGCCACTATGAAAAGAAACAGATGGGGAGCTCATGGTCTTAGCCAAGACCAAACCGCCCAGTCCCTGATCCCCAGAGATCTGCTTTCTGGCAGCAGGACAAATACCATTTGTCTGTACTACAAAGCAGCCCCCGATGAAAAGTTACATCGCTATGATTTTGCTAGCCTCTATCCTTTCATCAGCAAAACTAAAAAATACCCTCTTGGGAACCCAGAAGTCCTTTTTTTTGAGAATTTCGACACACTGACCACCTACTTCGGGATGGTCAAAGTAAAGGTGTACCCACCTCGTGGGCTCTTTTTCCCTGTGCTTCTCACAAGCATAAATGGCGAACTATTCTTTCCCTTGTGCTGCACTTTGTCTGAAACCTGCCAGGCCCTCTGCACCCCCAGCGAGGAACGGAAGTCCCTTGCAGATGCCTGGTGCACCCTGGAACAGGGCAGTGAAACCCATGAGGTCTGGCATTTTGAATGGAGGGGCAACAGCCTTTCCTTGGATTATGTAAAGACGTGTCACTGCCAGAAGCAGGAAGCTTCAGGCTGCCCAACCTGGTGTGCAGATGCTGACAAAAAAAAAGCTAAATATGTTGAAGATTACAGGCAGAAAGAAGATGGTGTTTTGCAGCTTGAGCATATTAAGTAAAACCCTACAAAATGCCAAGCTGCCAAACTGTTCTACATTCTCTGTAGGGTAAAATTGGAGTAAGCTCCATTGCTCCAACACTACCATTGCCAAGAACCGGACGAGTTGTATGGTTATCCCTTCTCCCCAGCTTCTGACGTGCCCTCCTGTGATTTATCTGTGAGGATGCAGCCACTGTCCGGTGGAAGCATGCCAAAGACGTGTGACTCTGGAGAGCAACACTAGCATTTCTACAGCTTTCCCCACCACTGTCTGCTTGTGCCTAGAGCTTTACAATCCCTCAGATGCCCTGCGTGACCCTTGCCTTTACCACAACACAGGCTCTGGGACAATTGTGAGTCATCCAGGGGACCGGATCCCCCCAGTCGGTGACTATTTAGGTGAGCTGACGAGTGATGACCATGTTACCAAGTTGGGGCGTTCAGGTCCCAAATTCTCCCACTACTTGCAGTTTGGAGGAAAGTACTGCTTAAAAGTTAAAGGCTTGACTCCAAGTGCAACAAACGGAGAAGATCCATTTTTCTCTGAGAGCCCAGGGGGGCTGGGCAGTGCCCCAGCAGCCCCTTGTGGACCCCTTGGAGGGGTCCATAGCCCTGGGGTGTTCTCCAGCCTGCTCACACCCCCCTGCCCTCTTTAACCGCTCCTCCCATCCCAAACAGGGCTTGATCTGCAGCCTCGGAAAGTGGGGGCTTGAACCTGACCTTTGCTTTTGTTTAATTACTTCCATTCACATTTAAACTTCCATTATTCATTTCATTACCTCTTGTTAAGGAAATGAGTGTTTATCCAATTTATACCCACACTTTTATGGAAGTGCATTTAAATTATAAATTTTTTAATATATAGCATATACACACTAAATAGGCACATATATAAATACATATAGGAAGTGGATCCACAAATAAATAACACAAATATTTATATCCTCCTTCAGATATATATATTCATATATGAGACAGAGAAGCCTATATTGTTATACTTGAGCACCTCCTGGTCCAAAGGAAATGGGCAGCCAATCAGAGGATGTTCTGAGATCACATGAGGAGGACCATCAAAAATAAAATGGTAAGCAGCCAATCACAGAGCAGTATGAAAAGAGGTGGGGCCTGGCCTTGTGCTATGAGGAGGCTGCCATTGCACTGAGGGGGCTTCCTGCACTGATGTACCGTGGGGTATGGGGAAAAGGGTTAGGTCCTTCCAATAAACGTTTGCAGCACTAACCGTCACCTCTTTATAAAGATGCCTGTTCGCTCTTTGAACCTCACTTTATTCGTAGCTCTGACAACCTTTGATGGCAAAGAATTTCATAGCCTAATTATATAGACATTCAAAACTATATTTGTGATAAATTAAGAGCAGGCATGCCTTAAATTGCATTAAAATGGGGCTTTGCTCTTGTGTTGTGAAAGAAGAACAGGCTTCCTTACAAGCTTTTCCAGGATATCCTTCCATCGTTTCTTCTGTTACCCTCTGATTCAAGATAAGCAGTGCCAGCTTCTTCAGCGTTTCTACACCTTTATAACAGTGTATGCCTACCATTTCCAGTCCACCCCCTACCAAGTATTCCAGCAACTGCACGAGGGAGGAGTGAAAACAGTTTTCTTTCCAAAACAGAAGGCTTTTCCATAGGAAAGGGAAAAAAAAAAAAAACCAAAACCACAAAACCCTGAAGTTTTACATTGTGTTTACCATGACAGTATTTTCAAACAGCAGCCACAGAAGCAACCCAGTAGAGTTTCTCATTTTAATTGCATAAAACCAACATGAATAAATTTTATCAAGCCTGTAAGTATACAGAGGTGTATTTTTTTTTAATACTTTTTGTATACTTTTATTTACAAAAGGAAAAATGAGCCTACAGTTTCAGGCCAAGTAAAAAGGACAAGGCTAAAAGTGGAAGAAGAGGCAAAAGAATGTATGGGCTTTTACTTTCAAAAAAGTATCTGGAAGTCAAACAGAGGACACACAGGGAAAGCTAACAGCCAGAGTGGCTGCTGATGCCCTTCAATTTGGAACAGCGTCTGAAAAACCAACTCTTTTATCCCTCACTTAACGTGTGGTGAAAGAGTCCAAAGTAGAGCAGTCCTTCAAACCTCAGACGTACTCGGGGGCACTTGGAAGCTTAGTAGCCATATTTTTCATTGAGATGAGTCTTGCCATCACCGCTTTGACCTAATGGACAAAGAGGAAGAGTTGCATTATTTTTCACCCCCCTCATCCAAGATAAATGTGTATCCAAGTACGAAATAGTTTCTAGGCAACACCAGTCAGACAAGCACAAAGAGGATAAAAAGTGAGACTGGATATTGCAATTCAAATTGTCTTTTGATTTATACTTATAATTCCTCTTAACCTTACTAATAGTGTCAAGATTACATCATACATTCCTGGGTGGTTTTTTTTTTTTTTTTTCTTTTTCTTCTGGTGTCCACATTATGCCAGCTTAGAAGATAAGTCTAATTATTAGCAGACAGAAAAAGGAACTCCCTCTTATGGACACACTCGCTTGGCTACCCCAAATCAGACCTCCAAGTTACTGAATCGGGTATTTTGTTCCAGTGGACTCATATGCCAGAGAAGTGCAGTCTTTCCACTGAAGGATGATTCACCAGATTGTAGTTTTCTTCAGTGAAATTTATTCTCATTTTTCTTATTCCCTTTGGAACCTATCTATATTAAAAGCCTGCAACAGTCTTATAAAAATTATAGTGATGAATCTACCAAATGAAAGCTAAGCTTTGAACTTACTATGAAAACCTCAATGCATGAAAATGAATTTTCCATTTTAGAGAAACTGAAAATTCATTGCACTGTTTAAGAATAACCTCACTTAGCTAAACACACTCTGGAACTAAAGTAAAAAATCTGTTCGACTTTAACATGTATTAGATGCGTGCATCAATTATTCAGTGTCTTTACCAAGGTGTTACCAAGACTCCTCTCCAAAACACATGACCCAAAGTTTGTATTCCAATGATTTTTGCAAAAATCTGCAAAGAAGATTTTCAGATTTCACAGACTTCTATGAAAACTGAGAATACTAAGATTGCTGGAGCATTTAATCCTAGTGAAGGTTTGAGCTTTTCTTTCAACTAGATCATCGTATCACTATGTGTGAATGGAGTTAGCTCTCTCAGGTGTTACAAAACTGAAAAACAAACTTCAGGTGTATCTGTCCATTGATATGAAGCTACTACAGATATATGGTCTGTATTTCACTGCATGACTTGCATGGCCATACAACAAATATGGGGCATAACATGCCGGAAAACATCAGGTCCTGGGTAAAGTATTCCTGAGTTACTTTTTTCCTCAAGAAGTTACAAGGACACCCTGACTACTTATTAGGTAGATTCTTGAGTTGTAAGACTAAAAACTGTAAGGAGATGGTTGATACCTGCAGGAGGAATCCATATGCAGTAGTCTGGGTCATCATCTGGGTACTGTGAGGAAAAAAAAGGTTGTTGGACCTGCAAAAGGAGAAAAGATTTTTAAGTGCTGCAACCCTCCAGCAATGTGTCACAGCCACTACATCTCTCATTAATTCAGAGACAAATACTGAAAGGTGAGGGTTATTGCTACAAGAGTCAGGGATGAAAACAATAATACAGAGGAAAGAAGAAATATCAAACCCTCAAATAGATCCAGTTTATTCCCAGTAGAGTCACAGAATAATAGAAATGCTGTTTAGATGGGACCTCTGGAGGTCATCCAGTCCAATCTCCCCCTCAAAACAGAACCACTGCCAACTGTCCACTTCTGGATAGTTTAATCTTGTCATCCTAATGTTTGGTAGTGTCATTTGACACAGAATTTCTTTATGTGGGGAAAAGCTTTAGAGTAGGATTTTCAAGAAGTGCTTTAGTGATTTCAACATGCAATCCCACTGAAAACTTTGGGTTTAAGGTGACTTTCAAACTGGAGTATAAAAGTTCAGCTGTTATGTAAGGATAACTTAGTTTGTCAAAAGAAAAGAAAACCCAATTTTTTCAGGTCTCACTGGGATCACTGAAATATTTAAAGCAAACCAAAACAGGTCACTTGCAATTCAAATGTTGACACAGCAATGTCTTTTTGTCCCTAGATTTTTAAGTTTTGCCACATCAGCATCATTTTCTCAACAATTTTTGTTTTCAACAACTGCAGGTAGCTATCAAAAAAACATTCATACAACTGTAGAGTGCAAGACTTAAGAGCTCAAAACGTAGCCAAGTTACTCAGCACTGATTTGCATTACTCTGTAATATCATGACACAGTCTTAAGTTATGCAGTTGAAGCAATTTTTCATTCCCTCAGAAAGTTCCTTCCCCAAATTAACCTCTAAAACAGTTCTTTTGGAAGACTAATGTTTTCCAAAACATTAGACTGCAGAGTTGAACAGTTTTTAAATGAGACTTGTGAACAGTCACTTTAAAATTGTTTTCCCAGTTTTACATGATTCAAAGTTATTCCTCAAATATTAAAAGAGGAAAGGAAAAAAAAAAATAGCTAACTTCTAGCTGGTATTTTCCATGCAAGATCTGAGCCCAAAGGCAGAGACAGCATGTGGAAAAAGTGATTTGTGATGGGAGAGAGAATACAGATAAGCCATCTGGCATTTGGAGAATGCTCAGTGTTAGAGTGAACTCTGTGCTGATGAGAGGTGATGACTTGACTGCCTCAGCATGAAAAGCTGCCTTATTCTCCCATATTCGTAGAAATTCTATAATGTGGACTTTAACAGTATCAATTTACTCTTGCTTTCTTTATCAACATGCTTTATAGGCCAGCAACAAGGGACAATTCTAAAGGCTGTCCGTTCCCAATTCTTGGGTCCTTTGCAAGGACTAACAAGGTGGCAGTTAGCACACACAGGCTGCAGGGAGTTAAGTTTCTTTAAGTAAATGGTGCAGGGCTAAAATTAGATGGCCACCACAAAGAAACTGTCATAATGGTCAGGACTCATGGCCCTTTGATGGCAGTCAGCAGAAGGGTGGGATGCACCCTAAAGGGAAGAGCCTCACGATAATCATTAGGCTAAGAGCATGGTGTCAGAGAAGTTCCTTCCCAGCTCCAGGAAGCCAACGATTGCCTGCGTCCCAAAATGTGGAAGGCTCATATACACTTTACATTTAATACAAATCCTTCCTTAGGAGGAACATTATCTAGTACATCCACCCATATTTAGTAATAATTTGGTTGCAAAAGACAATAATCTCTTAGACTCATCTCTTTCCACATCTTACAGAGAAGAAAGAGGTTTGATAATGGCAATACAGACTAGCTACAACTTTAGTACAGCATGTTCTGTGTCAGCCAATACACGCTTCCCAAGCTACTCTCCAAGGAAAGTTTTGCAATGCCATTCCAAAGGCCAGCGAGCACCTATGTTCTACAACACACAATACAGGAGAAGCAGCAATTAGCAGAGGCTAACTGCCAAGTGAAAAGGTGAAAAAAAATAATTTTGTGATTGAACTGAGAGCCTCTATCATGCTTGAAATGCTGTGCTTTACCTTTTCACTGGACACTCCAAAATCTGCGTCCAATGGCAATGTGTGGTTCTACATTTGGGTCTTAGTCAGCAGAAAAGCACTACTATGGTCAAGTCATACTCAATCAAATTGTTACTATTTCACTAAAAAAGAGCCTATTAAGTGATTTCCTGAAAGTCTTAAGCTGCAGGAGTCATAGTGTCATAACTGACCTTGTTTGAGCTATTGATTTGCTTAACTTTCTCAGATGTCTCTTCAGGTTCCTTATATACTGCCTCAGATGCTGGGAAGAAAGAAGATTTGTTTTGTGACACATCACAAATGACCAATTCTATCAGAAATAAAAATGGATACACCCAAAAGGAAATCCAAGACAGCTCACTGCAACAAAATTCATACTTAAGACTGCTGAACATCTTTTTGTTTTTCATAGGTTTATTAACTTACGTTTAATACACTGTCAGTCACCTACCTGAATGCAGTTTAACAAGGTCCTCTATTTGGGATTCTGTAACACACTTTAGTTAATGGCAGATGTTTATCTTCCAAAAGATACTCTCTATCTGTAATCACTGCAGTGATTGATTTAGAAGGAAAGAGTAGGAAATGCGCGGGACCAACACGCTTTTTTTTTTAAAAAAAAAAAAAACAAAAACCCAAACAACTTTACAGTAACATAGGTGAGAAGAATACAGAACAGTTAGAAGTATGCCTTGTTTTTCTGCCATTTCATCTGTGAAATACTAAGACTCTTGTGGCTTAAGTCTATGGATGAGATGATGAGGACAGGATGACATTCTTAACAGTCTGAGTTATGAAAAAATAGAAAACTAATACAGATCTCCTCCATGTTCAGTACACCGAACAGTCTTCCTTTTGAGGATCTGATTTTTTTTTTTGTGTACATGTAGAGGGGTCACCTGGGTCATTAACAGATTATTAGCTGGTTTTATGTAGTATTTGTCACTTTATAAAAGAAAGTTCTGTCCTTCTGTAATGTTAAGAGCTACTCCAAGAGAAAAAGGGGGGAAAAAAGCATTACGTTTATGCTCCTAAATTAAGATAATTTTTCTTCTCTTCTCATGCTATTCTTAAAAACAAAGGATCTCAAAGCAGTTAATGACTATGAAAAGCAAGGAGAACTGAAACATAGTTGAAGTGACCTGTCTTCACCATACACTTACCACTTCCCAAGCAAAACACAATCCTTCATTTCAGTTCTAGATTCTTTGGGCTCTAGATTAGGCTTAGTTTCCTTCTCCTGACAGAAGACAGTAAGTCTTTTAGACAGTTTCTAAACCCACATGCTACTGTACAATAGAGTCTAAACTGTACTACTCACCTTGAGATTTCTCTTGTGAGGGCCCCATCTGAGATTTATTCCTTAGTACCTTTGGCTCAGGCAGAAAATGAACCCCTGTAAAAGAAAAAAGGAAGAGCTAGGTGAGCATTCTGCAGTGACCCTGATGAGAAGAGCGTTAGCATTCCCGAGACAACATACAAAAGGGAACTCTTAGCTACATTTCTCTCAGGAAGAACTCTTCTATTGAAAGTCCTCCAAATTATTTCATCCACCATGTCCATCTCAATACAATATTAAAGAAAAACTTGTGAACAGTTAAAACATACCTTTTCAAGAGCAACATGGCCAGCATTCAGACAAAAATTTAGAATTAGGTTTCTGTCATAAAACACATCATTTACTGAGAAACATCATTACTGAGTTTTCAAATGCATCAAGCTGATGTCGAAAAGGAGGGATTGGAGATAAACCACACAGATATAAGGAAGATACCTCTCCATTACCACTTTAAAAATTATTTTTCCTCCTTACAAACAGATCTGAAGCTTTACACAGACATTTGTTTTCTTATTAAGTCACTCTCCCTGCCAACAACACATTGTAGTTGTTTTCATATAGACTCAATCTAATGAAAACAGGGCTTATCAAAATAGGACATTTCTTGAGTCCAAGAGATTTCTTCTGTTTCATCAAAAGCATGAAAAACTGACTGCCAAGCAGAGTTTCAGCCGGAATCACGTGAAACTCAGCTGTTGGCACAAAGACTATGGACTCATGGAAAAAATCTACGGAAAAGAAATCTTCTGGAGAACCTGTGACTCAAACCTTCGGAGAGTCATATAGCTCTGAAAAATCCAGCAGTAACAGACTCAGCTTCATTACTGGAAAAATCAAAACCAATGATTTACCATCCTGAAGGGATTCTAGATTCTTGTTATTGCAAGGAGAACCATCGGGAGCATTAGTTTCTTTTCCTGTTTCTTCCTCTGTTGTCATTTTCATTTCCAGGTTTGATGCTCTGCTGTTTATTGCATCTACTTCTTGCTCCTCCTCCATTTCTTCCTCTTCTTCCTCTTCCTCCTCCTCCGGTCCATCATCTTTCATTTTTAACAAGCTTTCAGGGATGTCTGGACGCTTAACAGGCAACTTCTGCGGGAGAAAGACTTGTGCATCAGTGCCAAGATAAATGGAGGTAGATGTCACAGATATTCATTACAGAAGAAAGCACACATATTACTGTCATAGAGACAGCTGGTAAGGAAGCACTCTCAGGATGAAGAATAGTTAGGTTTTAAGGAAAAGTTATTAGTAGAGATGGAAGATGAAAAAAGCACGTCCAGTCCATAGACAAGGAGTGCAGTCTTTTCATAAGAGGGACACTGGTAACTGAATCAATCTTGGACACAATCTTAGCTATAAGATCAAGAAAAACAAAAGGAAGTAAAGGACCAGCTGCTGAGGTATAGCAGCGGTTCGGCCTGATGTCCCCAGACTGCCTCTACTCGATCCACTGCCTTTTCACTCCCTAGAGACTGGCTGTACAAGAGCATAGAATGGCAACTGCTGGCAGCAAACAACATCCAACAGCCACTGCTTTCTGTCCTGTGCACCTTCCATGCCGCAGGCTTCCGCCTCCATGCTGTTTCCATGCATGTGAGAAGACATGGTTGACACCTACAGTCTCCATAGCCTTAGAAGGTGTCTGAGAAATAGCCTCTGACTTGCAGCACTTAAAAGTCCAACTTACCCCTAGGCTTCCAGTTTTCAGCTTGAATTTGCTCCCCCCTTTCATTGCACCAAAGAGAGGCAGCGTAATCTTTTTAGGCTTGCTCTCTGTTTCCAGACTGTAACTCCTGCTCCTAATAAAAATTAGATACAAAGGAAAACAGCGTACAAAGTCTCAAACAAGTACTATATTTAAAAATGCAAAAAAATCTGCAAATTAGAAGTAGATATATAAAAATCCTTTTATTTCTCTCTCGCTTACAGCATCCAAGGAGGAAGCTGCAGGAGATGACTCCTCCATCCTACATACATATTGTAGGATTCAAACACTTGCCATAACAGGAAGCAAAAAATAAATAAATAAGAAAAAAAAAGAAATCTATATCACACAGACTCCCTCAAATTTAATTGGACACACATACTTATACATGTATATAATATATATGTACATATACAAAAACACACTCGGATGCCAAACCCAAATTTAAGTTAATTAATTAATTAATTACTGCCACTAGCAAATGATGACCCCAGCACACGCCCTTTGAATTGCAGTAGCGCTGCCAGGCAGTAGTTTAACAGCCACTACACTTGACTTCCAGGTACATTTCACAGAGTGAAAGTGGTTTTCATGTTGTACATAATACCTGTAAAATTCTTCAGTTCCTTTTGGATGCAGTTTGGGAAAAAAAAATTAAAAAAAGCTGATACCACGCTTCCAATCCCTTCCCCCTCTCATCCTCCCAGCGTGGGCTTATCTTACTCCAGTGTTGTGGTGCATCTGCCTCAACCATAGATGCTGCAACAGCCAAAAGGTACAGTGGCTCTTTAAAGAGATGAGCCACGTCGTCTGGAAGGCCGTCCTGCTTTTGTGTTTGGAAAGCTGTCTATTTACTGGGCTTGCACAACTGCCCATGGATAACAACAAGGGTAAAAGTAATCATTTTACACTTTAGCCAAGACTTACTGGGGTTTCAGCTCAGGCAGTTCTGCAGGCTTGACAAGCTTTATTAACCCTTTCAGTCTCTGTTGCTCTTTCTTCAGTTCAAACGACCTCAAGTGAAGCTTCTTTCGTGCTACACTGTCTAAGGTGCATCCTGATTTTATTTCGGTCATGAATTCATCCAAGGAATCTTGAGCTGCTGGCTGGGACTGGACTAGGCAAGATAAAGGGAAGATACATATTGTTACAGGTGGGGAGATGAGAGCTGTACTCATCAAGTCCTACCTTTAGAGAATAAGGTATATAGGAACAACTATCCTCTCTGCAAGTTTCTGTTGAATGATGAAATAATGGAGGTTGTTAGCCCTAGAAAGATGAAAGCATTTCTCCTAACATAAGCCTGATAGTAAACTTTAATCCACTTACCTAACAAAGTCTCTTAAAACTGAATGTTCCTTTATGAGTAAATGTCTCTATTCTAGGTTGTTCATCTCACTTCAAGATCTGCTGTCCCTAAAAAAGTGGCTTACGGATTCTTTTTGTAGTCACAGACTAAAATAAACACAGCTACAAAGAATCCCACACCACTGCATGGGGAATCCCATTTTGGCTTTCCTGGAATGTTTATGTAATAACATTTGCAAAGCTCGAAATGAATCAACACATGATGCTGCCTCCTACCCCTGGACGACTGAGCGCAAACAAGAATAGTTTCATATGTTAGGCCAATCACACAAAATTTACCTTTGTTTTGACTGGATTTTCTAACAAGAAAACACTGCTTTGTACTTGAAAAAGAGCAACCACAGTCTTTTTACTTCACCTGATTTCAAATATTAGTAATTCTGTGCATATTTGACTAATTAAAATAAACCTCAGGAGGAAAAACTAAAGCTCTAATGACTAAGAAAAATAAATACAGAACTCTAACATGTGGATTTCAAATAACCAAACAAAAAAATCCAGGAAAACTCCTTTCTTGGGCTTGCACAATACTTTTTATATGGTGTTTTATATGTTGTTCAAAAATAACTTGGAGGCAAACAAAGAAAAATGTTGTTGCTAGAATTTTGACAAGCCTTTTGACAGGCAGTCTTCTGCCTTTTAATATTACATGAGAAGTGGCAAATCCAGTATTTATTTGCTGCATGATAAGCATTTATGTATATATGCACAAGCATAATTATGTGACCAATGAGTTATTTTCAGTTCTGCTTGAGCTAATTAAGTAGCACTTGAAATTTTAAATGTGTACAAATAAAATAGTGTAAGTTGTTGTTAAGAGCAGATATTCAAGCAGTTTTACGTGACTTAAATATTTAGAGAAAAGTCTAATAAGACTCATGTTTACAAATGGACTCAATTGAAAAGGATATTTCTGATCTAGAACAAAACACAGTTTACAATTTGCAAATACATGAAAGCTGCAACAGTAACTGTTCAAAGATATGTAGAATTAAGAGGTTTCAAAAGATAAGAAACAGTTGTAGCATCCACATCCACACAACTATAAATGATGACAAAACATGCCATAAAAGAACTTCAGAGAGAAATACTCTTCTTTTTCCTCATAACTATTTATATGAACCAAGACAAAAAACATGAATGAAAAGGTATTATTAACAGTCTGAAACTCCTAGCAGGCAGGAGCTGAGCAGAATAATCATTTAAACACCAAATTTCAAAAATACGGTTTAGTGTCTAGTCAGATAATTCAGAGCAATTAAAGGTATAGTTCCACAGCTCGCTTCTTTAGCTGGAGAACAGTGTAAGTGCTTCAGTCAGTGAGTGATCTTCAGCAAGTCAGATCACCCCTTCTTGCCAATAGGATTCTCTGCTTGATTCCACCAACACTGCCTAAGATCAGGTAGTTCAGCTTACAGGGTTACTGTTAGCATTTAGTATCTGTTGCAGCAGTTTTCTACACTATTGAAGTAAAATTTGACATTACTAGGAGGTGAATCAATCATGGCTATTATACTTTATATTCCAGTGAAAAAAGCTATAGGGCTATTTACTGCACCATCAACTTATTGATAATTTTCTTCTGAACAGGCAACCAAAGATGAGACTGAAGAGCTCTATGTATTTGATTTTCATTCAGCTGCATCAGTGAATGAGAGATACCAAGTCAGTCCATCAGTAATCAGTTCTGAAGTACTCCACAGAACAATTTGTGAACTCCGATTTTTTAGACAACCACTTAATTTCTCCAAGTGCTCGGCAAGAGGTGTTGCAATTCAGCCTGTCATTCACACATTGGTCTCTCTACACTCTTGCCCTTAGGCAACAAATAATCATTTAGCGCGAGCAAAAGTGCCTTAAGGTTTCAGAACTGTATGTAATGCAGCAGCTTTGCCGGACAGCTCATGACGGTGGTAAGAATCACCCATGATCAATATGCATGCTCCTAGCTTACACTTGTACTCAACATCTGTGATTAACCTGAAGCATCCAAAGAAATAAGAGAAAACACAAGTATCGAGAACACACATACGCAAAGTAATTGATGATGCAGTATTTGCTATGTTTTATCCTGGCCTAGTTCTAGGAAATTCCCCTCCAAACTGAATTACTCTGTATTGCAGTAAGTGCCGAGACTGCAATTTTTCCAAGGCTCTAAACTAGCTGTGTAACAAGTTACAATCTACCAAACCATGAATAACATATATCAGAATTATATGGTGTTAATAGAAGTCTATAAATGAACTGATTCTTCCTTCTCCCAGCCCCTGCTACAATATGATTTAACAGTCTTGAGAAACATTATCAGCAGAAACAAAGGCATCACAACATATGAAAGCTTGGAATTACGTATCTCAGACAATATAAAGCATTAGCTTCTCTTGCTAGTCAATCGTTAACTACTTATCAGAACAGTCATGCTGAAAACAATTCTTTCAAACGCACTGAACTGACCCATCAGTTAGAATGCTCAGTGGAACAGTACTGTTTTCTGAACAGTGATCCGGTATAATCAACGACCAACAAAAATGTTGATAGAAATGAGTTTTGGTGTGGAGCTGAATTACTAGAAAGACACATACTTGTATAATGCACAAAAGATAGCCCAGCTGTCAGATTGCTGCTAGGCTTCTTGGAGAGAAACTCTTTTGACAAACTGACATTGCAACCTTTATTAATGTCAACTCTGTTAAAAAGGTTTTTGTACGAAGAACCAGCCTAAACACATTTCCTTCATGCCTTCCTTTCATTCCACAAGACACCATCAGTAACAGAAAGTAAAATGTCAGTTGTTTGCTCTTCCCTTACAAATGGTTTTGTAGGAAGTGGAAAAAAGTGTTCCTCAAATTGGGTCAGTTTCACTAATGTGGGCAGATAAACAGTAATAATGCTCATCTTCTTAAGCTCCAGGAGCTTGTACACTCACCCCCTTATCTTAACTTAGATGTTGCTTGCGTTGGAAAAAGCTGCATTCATTAGCAAGTGACTATACACACATAGTACATAAACTATTGGATGAAGAGTGTAAGTATCCTCTCCAGCTAACTCAGTGACCTGCAAATCTTCCCACCCCTTTGTGAAAAGCAGACACTAAAAAAAAAAAAGCACTTAAGACAGAAATCCATCAGATATATTTTCATCTCTTTATTGTTCTTTATGGAAAGCACTACGATCAAATAAACTTCATGCCTTACCTTTCCCCGAAGCCTTCAGCTTCTCTGTTATCTCAGAAAGCTCATTTTCAGCTTCGTTTAGTTTTGTGACCTATGAAAGAACAACATACTTAGAAGATCTTTTTATCTTCTTAAAATCCTCTTTTAAGAGTTACTCAAACATCCTACCAAATTACCTCAATTCTTCTACTTCTGATCTTTGACCAGGAGTTTCTGGGCTGAAAAAATTATAGTCTAGATTGTTCCTAAACAACTTATCAGTCCCTTCACATACTGTTCAAATAATTTTCTTTCTGAAACACAAAAATATGTATAATGCTTCTGCAGCAATGTTACACCACCATTGTGATCGTCCAACCCTCCCTATCCCTGCTCCCCCTATTGTTTCTGTAGGACTCTTAGTTGTCATATGCCTGTCAGCCCAGGCTGCTTATTCTTTGAAGCAGAATGAGATCCTTCTTTAGGATGTGCCCTGTGCACATTATTTTCGATGCTTTAAAACTATTTTTAAAGTATCCTGTTATGGTATTTCATTCACCCGCTGCCGTGATCCACCAAGTAGAAGGCAATACTACATAGGCAAAAGAAGGTAGTATGCTTCCACTAGAATAAAGTAAGCAATATTTTCAGGTATGTATAGATATTGTCCATAAATCAAAACCCCACTATTTTATTGAGAGCTAAAGGTCTGAAATGATATCAGAGTTCAAGCTAACAGAGAAAGATCAGGAGATATTTTTGATTTTCCTTCTTAGTAATAATACATGCATGAGAGAATGAGTCTGGCATGTCATAATAATTCTTCTTACCAGGGAGTCATAAGTCTCTGGTTTTTCTTCTATTTTACCAGCTTTTTTCATTCTGTTCAGTCGTTTCTTTTCTACAGCACCAGTTCGATCAAGGAAGGTGTCATCATCACTGTCATAAAAATCCTCATCTTCCCAGTTCTTTGATTTCCTTTTTCTGGATACTGGGAAAGGTAAGGGAGAAGGCAAGAAACAAAATGATTTGCATACCACTGAGCAATAAAACAAATTCAAGGCAGCAATCTCAAATCCTTAATTTAGGGCTTTTAGAACGATCACAGCATTTGACTAGTTATTCACCTGCTTCTTGCCTCAGTACTCCCCGAGCATCGAGTAGCCTGCAAGCTTCCAGCGCGCACTGTATCATTGCTTCCTTCTTCTTTCCTGAATGGAGAACCTCCGCCACCAGCTGCTTCCCTGATGCATCATCCACAGGCAACCTATGCAGTTTGAAGGATCAGAGAACAGCTCAGATACAAACAGATTTTCACGGATGCTACTCAGATATTTTATTTATCACGTTGGCATGGTTCTTTCCATTTCACTCTAGTCTTTTTTTGTGGGTTAAATATTTTCACTTTTCATTTCATACAGTACCAATCAAAACACAAGCATGGATTTCCCAAAGCATGCAAGTAAATTTTTATTTCACCAGTCCAAACAGTTCTTCCTATGTTCATTCCATTGGGAATACAGGAAGTTAAAAGGTTAAATGTCAATCCCCAAATAATTTTAAGCATCAGTATCTTGCATCCATGCAACACCAGTTACAAATATCTTCCACACTGAAGCAAAGGTTTCTTAAGCAGTACAATCATTGCAATGTTGTACCTATCCATTTGAGACCTATCCTGCTAACTGAATTTCCACCTCCCCTTCTCCGGTCTTATAGAAGAATGATGTTAGTGGCCTCTTGCAGGAACTCATCAAGAACTGCCTTATACCATAAAAGAACTGAAATTGGGTATACAGTAGAATGAATGATTCTTTTTCTCTCTCTCATTAGGAATTGAAAGATATTGTTTCCTAGTTTCTTCTCTCGTATTTTAATTCCCCATATTTCCCAAAACAAAGGGATCTGAAAGAACCTAGACTCTTGCTTTCCCAATTTTCATCTCTAAGGAAAACCAAATGCTGCCAGACCAGAAAGGAGTGCTGACACTGAACTAGCCGGAGTGCTGACACTGAACTAGGCACTGATCCTTGAACTTCTGTCTCAGTATCAGGGCCTAGGTACAATTCCAGCTGGCCTCCTTGCCAAGTGTGACAAGACAATTAATTCCTTCAGCTTTTGTTTGTTAATTCAATGAAGTCAGCTTCTATGTACAAAAGTGAATGGATATATACATACTTGATCCTGCATAGCCAGCTATTGTGGCCACGATCATCATATTCATATTCTAACTCTTCTCCTACAGAGGAAAAGAAAGTTGATGTAGTAACCAAAATTGAAATAAGCAGGAATAATCTTTACAGCAGAGAAGAATGTCACGGTTAAACAAAAGAGATAAAATGCCCTTGTTACATATCAAAGGACTGAATTTGCCGCCTTTTTTTTTTTTTAAGCCATGGGATCTTCAGTTGCTATGATGCTCATTTGGTTGTTTTTCACAATCAAGGCTTTTTCAGATCAAAAAAATCTCTAGAGTGGCCTGTTCAGGAATATGTAGTTCAAAGAAAAAACAATCTTGCCTCTGTATGTATTAAAGTAAATGACATTGAAGTAATGACAGTTTGCAATCTGGATTCACAGATACTATTTATCTTGAAGATTAATTTTTCACTTTAGCAAATAAGTGAGTCATCTGTAAGTTTCGCTAACAACGGTCAAAAGTTTAGACCAATTCATTATTGCCTTTTGTCTTTTTTATACCTTCCAATTCTATCTCACAATCATAGCCATCTCCAAACAGAACAGTCTGGAATTTGATGGGTTTGGATTTTTCAGCACAGCTTCAGAGCATGGGTGTGGTTTGAGTGTCACTCCAGAGGAATACAAGGTGCTCTCTGCAACTCCCAGTTTAGGAATTAGTAACCAAGTCTCAATATAGAATGGTGAGCTAAGTTTTAATTAATCCCCCCCACC
>NW_009222258.1:23759-35804 GCF_000690835.1 Fulmarus glacialis | reverse complement strand
GTCCCAGCCAGAGCTCCCCGTTCAGCCAGTTACCAACTATGTAATGATTTTGCAGTCTGTCAATTGTGGAGTCATTCCTTCTGCCTGCTGATTTTATGTAATATTCCAGACCTCTCCAGGCTACTCTGTGACTATGGGGCCATAAGAAATCTATCTGCCAACAGGTATAAAACTAACACACAAATATATTTTTAAAATCTATAGATGTAATGATTTAAGGGTCAAATTAAATTCCAGTGTAGAGAACCATATTGACAACCAGCTGCGCTGGGAACTTCATCTATTTATGATAGGGTTGGGTACTACTGCATGTTTTTTATAGATGTGTTTGAAAACAGAGGAGATTCTGTCTTGCTTCAATATCTGTGCAACTTCATTGAAATTATAAGTGTGTAAGGAGTTTAACTAGGAGCAAATTTAGCCATTGTTTAATTATCAACTCTGATAATTATGACCCTTTCTTTCATATGAGAATATGGTCACTTGAAATATTGATTCATCATCTTTAGACAGGGTTAGGGAGGGATATGTATTGTGAGTTGTAACATCCATTCATTCACAGGTAAGATCATGGCACCTCAGTTTTAGCATTTAATGATCTTTCCTGCTTCTAGTTGTCAGTCTATACCATTGTGGTCATCTAGGATGAAAGACTCAGCTTCATCAGGTTGCACTGACCAACCCAAGCCAATGACTACAGCTCCACTCCCAGCAGAAAATGTAGATCACCGAGGCCAGGACTGCATGGGAACAAAAAATAAAGTATCCTTTATTTAAAGAGGATGGCTGTGAAACAGGCAGTAGAAAACAGTGAACTCAGGTTCAGCTTATTTTTTTGTCCAAGCTGAAAAGGTAATGTTTCTCTAATACAGTTCACACATGATCACACCATAACAAACCACCTAGCCATTGCAAGAGGTGTGAAGGTCTCTTAAACAAATCATGAAGTCAAGACTGGAAATCTCTCTCATCTATTTTTATGGTAGCTTTCTGATTTATTTACTAAACCCCATACAACTCTGTTCATCTACATTCTTCTTCTCCAAAAGATGTCATGTATGCATGTATTTATTTATTTTAAAATGCCTTTTTTTTTTTTTTTTTGGAAATTCTAATTAATTAAAATACAAATTGAGAAAGAGGGGAAGGAAATCAGGATTTCAGTTCCCACTGTTTAAAGACTGACTCAATATTTTTTCAAAAAGTTCTTTTCCTTTCCCTGTCTTTTATTTTTCAGGGCTTTTGATTGACCAAGGGCAAGGTAATTCATGGTAGCGCTGTGCAAAAACCTGTAATATATAAACATGGGCTAACAAACCTCAGATATTGGGAGAGGGATTCTTTTTTGGGACATCTACATACACAAACATTTAAGTATGTTTAGAGGCCACTATAAGTCTTCATACACAAAGTTTGTGGGTAGGTAAATGTACATACACAAATGCTCAAACTAAAGAAATATGCTTGTACATTTGTCTATGTGCACATACAAACATGCACATGCACACCTCTGTCTGTCTGTCTGTCTATCTAAGTATTTCCTACTCGTTCTAACAGGTTGAAAAGACTAGTCACAGGGTGTGACGAGTCTAATTCTAATAAAACAATGACTTGCTGAAAGCCAGTGTAAAGTTAGAAACCATGCTACAGCCTAGAAAAAAATACCAGAAGCAGAGTATCCATATCAGCTTCTCTCAGAGTTTGGCTCCAATTTCTTCTGTTTTGTATTGCTACAATACTTAATATTGGGCCCTCAGGAAACAACAATTCTATTTAGCACAGTCCTTATTCAGAGAAATTTAATCTCTGCATTAGCTGTGGATTCTATAATAGGAACGCTGGGACGAACTGTGGTCTTCTGTTCACCTTCTTGCAGTACAGCATTTTAACCTTTCCTTTTCCAAAGTTATTTTCTCATATGTATAAGACAATTAATGCGAGCAGCTTTTTACTGTGTTCAACAATCATGTGTTCTTCTTGTCCATCTGTCCTTGCATAATTATAGTTGTACTGTTCATGCTAATATTTAGGGCTGTGTCAGCACTTCCATTACAAACCCCAATTTTCAGGAGTTTGTAATAAGGCTGGTGCACTTGGCACTTGGCTGAAATTGAAGAGAGCTGGAAATCGCACTGGTCAGGGCACTGAATGAAAAACATGAGCAGTGATTTTTTTGGGGCTAGGCTCCATATATGTCAAGAAAGAGTGGCTGACAGCAAGCACAAGTGAAGTAAAAGAGATCCAAGTGTCTGATTGTACAGCTGAGCTTTACATAATGTCAGAGAACAGTGCAAGAACAGGTCCAGCTAAGAAAGAATGTCTTTCATATGGCAGCCAAATAATGGTCCCTTTTTGGAAGGAGGCCAGTGTGGAGAAAATAAAAAGAGGAAGGACCCACAGCGGGGCTGGGTTTGTAGCTGTCTCAATGCCAACTCATTTATTCATGAAGAAATCCCTAACACAGAGCAATGAATACCTATGTACGTTTCTGCAAAGAAGGACAAATTAGTAGGGTATTTAAAGAAAAATGAGTCCATTTTCAAAAGTGACGGGTGATTCTGGGAGCAGAGTCTTACAGAGTGGATTCAGCTTGATTTTTTTTTGCTGTGTATTGAGAACTTTCTAAGATTCTTCGTACAGCTAGAGTTTGTCACTCAAACAGCACTTTGACTCTTTAACACCTGGAATCCAAATAACCTCAATTCACAAAGACCACTCCTGATTATCCAGTATAACAAAGAGTGGGGTAATCCAAATAAAGAAAAGATACAGATAATGCAATACATATGTAAATTATGTTGTAAAAACCTAATGTACTTAGTATTTTTTACCTTCAGAGAAGAAAGTTATGACATAGAGGCAGAGACAAGGCAGAGACAAAGGAAAAAAGATGGATCATTATTAAAGTAGAATTATCTACAATCTGAATATATTCCTCTTGGGTAAAAAAGAGGTAACCTCATAATAAACACAAATAAAAGAATTTCTAATCCCAAGTGCTCACTGAAATATTTGTAAGTCTTTTCATGGATACGCATGGTCATGGGTTTAGCTTTGCTCTGGGTAATTAATGTGCAGTTTTTGACTTCTTGGCAGGGCTGAGGACTGGTTACAAATTTGTATCCTGTGAGAGAAGACAACAGCACAAGTCCAAGATAACACTGGTTACTTACTAGTATACCATTATTCTTTTTTTTTTTTTTTTTTTTCCTGTAGCTGTGACGTCACTGGGAAACCTGAGAGAAAAATACCCAATTTCACACACATGCAAAGCAGATCTAGACACATGAACAAGATAGCACTGCATAAAATATGGCCTGAGGTTACCATGTTTCAGCTGCTGCAGTGGTAATTACCTATTCTTATCCCTATTTTTAAATTATCTACTTGCCTGACACTTACTGAATGTACAAGCAAACACACAAGCAGTTACTGTGATCATCTGTATCTGTTTCTCCATAAGTCTATCCTGTCATTCATTCTCATGTAGCTTATGGACCATATACCATGATACTCCTTTAGATTTGAGCAGCTCAAGTTCAGTCCGTCTCCAATGAATGTTTACTTCTACCAAATAAAACAGGTTTTTTCCATAATTTCAAATATAAATTAGTTGATAGTCTAGTTTTGTTCAGTCTCTAACGTAGCAAAACCACCAAATGTAAATCTATCAAAACAGATTAATTTTTTTTTATTTTTTAAATCAGTGAGATAATCAGTAAGTATTTAGAAGCCCCTGTCATAATGGTTTCACTATAAAGTAGCTCCTTGTTTATGAACAAAATGTTTTCTAAGATGCTGTCCCGTGCAAAATTCATTCTAACTCTTAGTTTTGTAAAAGAAATGTAAGAGGGAAGACAGGGAAAATGGAAACTTTTATTGCAATACAAGTTAAACTGAAATGAAGAGAATGTAGAAAACCAGTGGTAAGAAAGAGAACTAGCTTTTTTCCCCTTCCAGATCTGCATAGTATTGGAAAAAAGAATAGCTTTTACTATAAATCAGGTGTCTTTGTCATGTTGCTATATATTTTATTCCTTTACTGTATAGTTGCTGCAGTCTAAAAGGTTCTTTATTAAACCACTGAATGGAACAAATAGAATTGAAAATGTCAATTTGCTATTCCAGTGTACTAGTGAATTACTACTATGCCAAAGAGTTGTGATATATTTATTTATTTTTAATTGAGTTTTTCTCAGCTGCTTTACTTGAAGATATACATGTCTTGAGTAACACTCTGTTTAAAAAAACCTACATGGCTGGGACCAGACCTTGGAAATGAAATAAAATTAAAAATTTGAGAACAGACGTTAATAACAGACTACAATGAGTTGCTGCTACATATTAAAAATAAAAAGGCATGTTCGCATGGAAGTTATTATTGTAATTACAAATTATTTTCTTTGCCTTGGCCATAACAAAATGCTGCTTTACTAAAAGAAAAGAATCCAGGACTTTGCACAATACCTTGCATTATCGTTGCTGTGCCATTTTAATTGCCTTGTAAAATTCTTTGGAATAACAACATCGTATCTAGGTAAACTGTTGATACAGTAGCTGCAACAGTTATCTGGTGTGTCCATGAATACACTAACAAAGCTGAGCTCTATATTTTGGGATTCATCTCTGGATATGTCATGATGGTATTTGGCTCTCCTAAGAGGATATGCATCTCCAGCTATTTTATCACCTCTGTTTTGAAATGTATTTCATGTGAGTTAATGCCTAATGTCTTTTAAGTGCTGTCCCAGAAGCCAGCACTGGAGTTTGCTATGCATCGGGCAAGCTGTTACACAACCCAGAATACACTCACTGATAAACGCAGTGACTACTGATTCACTCTGATTTAAAATGCTACTTTCCCGTTTACACTGAAGACCATCAGAATATCATCGGGTGTGAATTTCATGCATGCTGGCTATCTCCTGCCAACGCCACTGTTTCAGTGGCAGACTAGGGACTGTGTGAATGGTTCTTCTCTTAGTTTGGAATTGATTAATTTTTTTTATTTTTTTAATGTTAGTGACTAAAATATGTTGTACATAAGAAAAATATTATGCTTAAAAGAAGAAATCAGTTCTAAATGTATAATGAATAAGGAATGCTTCTCCAACTTCCACCTTTCTTTTTTTGTCTTTTGGGACATCTTACATTGCTGGAGATGGTGTCTCATTATCTGGATACCTAGAAGCGTAGTTATAATTTGATGAGCGTAGTTATGATTTGATGAAGGTGTAGCACACACACACATGCACACACATTCTTTTGTTACAATACTTCATCGGATGCGTTTAATTGCACAGATTCTGAATTCAATGACCTTGCTTTCAGAACACCGATGCCAAAATGGTATCTTAGTATACTATCTCTAGGCATGTTTTACTAAATATTCGAATTGACAGAAATGACAGAAATGCTGGTATCTCTCCAGAACTGCTTTGATTGAAACTTAAAAATAATCTTTATTGTTACTGATGATTAGCTGAAATGCTACTGCAAAGACTGGTTCACAATATGAAATAAGAAGTAGAAAAACTTACTACTTATTGTTCGGGTTCTTTAAAGCAAGTTGTGCTGCCATGCATGCCTTGTGCTATAAGAAAACAAAGAGACTGCCTGTGTAACTACTACCCAGTGTCCACTACTGAACTGTTTGAGGAATGATAAAGTAAATGGAACAAACTGAGGAAAACCAAACAACTGATATAATACTTAGAGCAGTAATAAGTACAAATACAAACTGCATTGTGAACCACTATTTTCACTGCTTTGGTTTGCAATGGAAAAGTCTTTGTACAGAAATTTTATTGTATTCACCTGGAACACTGAGAGGTTTTTTAAAGTATATTTTTAACAAAAAAGAAAGTTTTGAGTAAGAGGAAACATTGGTTTATACTAGAAATACATAAATAACCTTAGTTGACACAATAATTATCACTTGTGGTTTTGTTATGTGAGGCCCTCCCCCCAAGAAAAGAAATCACAGAGATACTCAGTAATAGATAATTGCTTTATGTGTCATTTTTTACCCGTGAGATTGGTTATACTGCAGATTCGTTGGTTATTTGATGCTGTTGCTTATACTGATACCGAGTGTAACTGAACGCACTTCTCTTTTGGGCCAGGAGAGTTTTTGCTTTTGTTCAGCAGCATAGCGTCAGGCCGTGTTTGCTGGTTGGTTTCTCAATCAGCCAGAAAAGCTGAGCCGTTGTAAGTGAAGTTATTAAAACTTCTGGTAGTCTTGTCCTGGAAAATTCAATTTTAATAGCTACAGAATACCACCCAGAATCAGTAGCCTGCCTTCAGGGACTCATGTTGGATGGGATTTCTAATGCCAAAGAGAGCTTCAGCTTGACAGCAAGAATATAGCTGGTCAAAAATAAATGATCACTATAGACCATTAGTGAAAATAACCTGATTTTATTTTACTAGCTGCTGTAAATATTTACTTTGACAACCGGCTTTATCGAACTATGAGGATACAGTTTTGTGTATGATAAGACTGAAGGTCAATGCTTGTTTAATAAACTCTAAATAAAGAATTATGTGATACATTGTACACATTTCACATCCAGTGATGTATTAATGCATCGTTGCACTCTGTATAATCAGCTCAAATTACTTCCTTTAAGGAGACAGAGATTGTTTCACTTGCATTGGGTTTTTTTAACAATTTAAATGCACTATTGGCCAAATGCCAGCAATCCAGCTAACATTTAAGGTGAATATTATATTAGATCTATTGAATTTTGTAATTTTCAATGTCTTAAGGTTAAATGAGTGATAAACAAGTCCAGCTTGCCACATATATTGCAACATAGTTTTTAAATCATTACCTGTTGATACCACAATCAAATCCAACGCCAGAATTGTCAAAGACATACTTGGAGTGCTGATATGGCTTCAGTGCTTTTCCAAGCATAGGTTTCACTATGACTGCTCTGTTGTATTTTTCTGCTTGCTTATTTATTCTGCTGAATACCATTGAATGTGGACCATGCTACTGGAAAGTGCAAAACCCATAAATATATAGACATAAATAGATATGTAAAAGCCACTGAACAAAAAAACTTTGACTGAATGTTTGAAGTGGGATAGGAAATAGGGTGGCTATCTAGCATGGCTAGATATAGATGGGAATATAGGGCTAGATACAATTTCCTTCAGTGTTGAGTTGTACTGTCTGTTTGCTTAACATTATTAGAATTTCAGCTAGTGTAAAAGCAGATGTGAAGATATGAAAATGGCTGCTCCGGCAGTCTGCTCTGGGATATTAGCTAGCTGAGTCCAGATCTATGGATCAATCTCTGTATGGCTCCCAAAGCAGTGCCTGAATTTTTAAAATCTTGCTAGAACTATTTTATTCCTCACTGGCCCCAGATCCCTGAGTGTCCCTATATTTGCATCTCCTGCTTTAAGGAACGGTGTTCATTTTTTTTTGACTTGTTGAAGTCTTTCCTTTTCCTATTTTTTTTTTTTTTAATAAAGAAATGTTTCAAATTATTGATCATAAACATGGTTGTGATGAGTTAGCACAGGTAAAAGATTGTCCTTGCTTTACTGTGAATTCGTAGGGCAAATGAATGCAAACTTGAGTATGGTGTTCATAGGGTAGGAAAAGCAAATTTTTCTTCTTTGAATACATTTTTTTTATATTTCAATAAAGTGGAACTTATGTTCTCTGCGTACATGTATGAATCTAATTAATTGTCAACATTACCATTAAATTATTATCTTTCAATCAACCTAAGCTTGCAGGAAGACTGTTGGGATATGAAGTAACTCAGAAAACTTTGAAATGCATGGCTGTAACTTCACAGTGTCCCTTTCCTGGAACACCCTTCTCTCTTTGAAAGGAATTTAAGTTTCTTCACATCACAGGCAAGAGGTGTTTACACAGACTCAGCTGAGCTAGCTGTAAACCAGGCAGTTTATATACTGTCTAGTATATAAACTTAAGATGTTAAGTAGTTTTCTGTGGCTGGAGAGTCAATTATCAAATTTCCCAAGAAATTCAGAAGGTTCAGGGCCAGTATTTAAAGGCAGTATCTATCATAAACTTCTTCTGATCTTATATAATTCTCCAGGTATTAGCCCCGATCAGGTAGCAAGCCATCATTTCTCTGTGGCCAGGAAAACGGAATCAATTTATGCCACTTCAGGACTGGCCAGATGTATTTACCCTGTGGTATTAATCACACTCTGTCAAGATCAAAAATCTAATTCTTAATTTGTTATAAACTCTAACTTAATAGAAAGTAATTATGGGATATGAACCCAAGTATTCCATGTCATTGGTAAAATGTCATGGTGATGTACCATTAATAAAAATTGTTTACAGTATTAATTGTGTATGCTCAAGGTAACCGTTAACTAAGAAAAACTTACATATTGAGAAGTGGTACGACTATTTATTTCTGGCAGCCATATGGGGGGCAGGGGCAAGACACCTGAAAGAGCAGCAGCATCAGAATTTCTTTAAAGAGCAGTAGAAGTCTATTTCTCCCCTCTGCCTTTCAAGAGACCATGAGACAGAGTGCATTTCCCTGAAGCTTGAAAAAAATGAACAAACGCAACTTTTCTGTAAGAAGTCTGAATCACTTATAGCTAACCCAGGAGTTGTTCATGGGAGTACAATTGAACATATGCAGTAGATGCTGAACACTTTGTGATGCTGCATGAAGGGAGGGCCTCTTCAGTCTATTCACCCCTGCCTCTGTAGCTATTCTCTGGCCTTGAGGTCTCTCAAATCTATGTATACCTTTAGCTTTTTTTTTTGTCGTTGTTTTGTTTGTGTCTGTGGATCATGGACTGTTTACTATAGTGCTGATGCAGCTTGAAGAGATGCAGGGCCTGAGATGTTTTATCTCTTGTCAGAGCTTGCTTCAATTAAATTAATGGATCCATTCAACTCCCTCTTTCCTCTTTCAGCTGCATCACTGCTGAATACATTAAAAAGATCTTAAGACTCAGGATGGTACATCATGGCATTAGCCAGGGCACTCATTTCCCTCTGTCTTCTTTTTCTGTAAATCAAATAATTAATGAGATCTCTACCTCAATAGAGCACTTCATCAATATTTTGTAGCAATAGAAAAAAGGATGCGCTTTTTGCTCTTGGAGGAGCTTTTATCTCCATCTGTGTAGGATTTAGTGGGCAAATGTTATAATTCTAAAATGACAAAATATTGACTATTTTTTTCAGTTTGCTCTTAATTTCTGAGAAAAATTATTCTAAAGGCTTAGTACTAACTGCTTCTGTTGTAAAGATGGGTGCTTTTGAAGTTTAGACTTGTAATAAAATATAATTGAAATCCAGTTATTTGTAGAATATGTAATTGCAAAGAATTATATAACTAAGTATCACAATTTAATGTTCAGTGTTTCAATTCAATTAATAAAAAAGTAATTATACTGCATATAATGTCAGCTATTCTGTTTCCTTTACAAGACATTATTTACCTTGGCACCATTAACCCCTTCATGGTAAAAAAGGAAGAAAAAAACATTTTAAAAATATCTAATTGAAGAGTTTCATACTTAGAATACAACAGACAATATATTATAACATAGATAGAGGTGCATAAAAATTTAATACCTTACCCAAGGCTAAATAACAGGTTTGCAGGAGACACAGGTGTTAGCTTTCATTCCTATGGTTCTAGTCTTAATCACTTTGTTCTTTTCTTAAAGAAAACTTTAGTTCAAAAAAATTAAACAGTCTTTATTATTCTGCTGTTGAAGTGACACTGATTATTTAGTTGAATACCAGGCCTCTTACTGAGAATCATGCACTGATTTGTAATTACTTTTCGCCCTACGTTTTGAAAAAGGAACACAGTAATTTTAATTTAATGGTTTGGCTGCAACATGCATGTGGATGAATAAAGAATATTTGACTACAATCAAATACAGTCTTACTAGATGTTAAAATATAATAGCAATTTTTACTGAAATGAAAATTTCATTACATTATAATTAGAACAATACCTTTTAATGAAAAGTATAAACATGCAGCACTGGCCTTCAAATGAGTTCCATTAAATATCACTACTGTGGTAGTGATTGCTGTGGTAAAACTAGTCCATTCCTGCAGGATAAGCATAACTCAAAACTGTAAATGCACATAAATGCAAATAATGTCCCATCTGCATGGTGTTCCTTGCAAGAGAAGAGGTCTTACAGACGAGAATCTGTGAGCTACACAGCAATCAATCTCTGTACAGCATTAGTAGCACAATTTTTCCAGACATTAATTTTTCATTACATGATAACTTTGGCTGCGTATGCACTAATAGAGGCATTCTTCCCAGCGAATGAACTCTGGCCCCCAAGCTAAATGTGCAGGGTGGCTCAACTCCAATCTGCTCAGGGTGAGCCCTGAGCCCTAGGCCAAATCCATAGAGCAGCTGACCTGGATCTTCTATGGGTTCGATGTGTTGCCTCTGTGACTACAATATGCATTTACATCCACAACCATGTGTAGTTTTTCAGCTTATACTGGGTGAAACGATACGAAAAGACACAGCATAGCCTCTTAAAACAGTATTTTTGCAATAGGCAACTGAGATTGCATATGCTGCACCACAGCATGGTAAAGGTTCAGGGCTTTTGAGGACAAGGACTTTGGGGATAGCTTGGAACAACAGCTAGAGTGGAGGGGACCAAACCTGATGCAGTTCTGTTTGTACTGCTCAATCCCAAGATCAAACTATAGCCAAGATCAAACTATATATATCTTGCAGCCTTTATAGGTCCAAAATCTTTAAAAACTCTGGTTTTAATGTCCCACCTTTGCATTTTTTGAGAGAACTCAATGTAGGAAGAGAACATCATGCGTCTAATGATATTGTGTTCACAGCAAAAACTGGTGCCTGTACTTTGTGTATAGTGTAGGGCCTAGCTGGTGCTGCTAAATGATTAATACTGTGAGCACAATATTGCATCTAGTAGTGAGGAAAGAGTCAATTCCTAGCATGCATTTTTGGCACAGGTTGTTTTGTCTTTGGAGGCAAAACCTTCTGACATTGACATGAAGTCCTTCCAGGATACAGATTCTGTATGTGTTTTGGTTTTGGTGAAACCTGGAGCACTGTGTTTGTGCCTTTTCAGTGACAAAACCAAAATCACCTGTGATTTTGTCCTTGTGGCCTGTGGAAATATTGACTCTGCTATTGTATTTGAGTTTATCTGGCTCACTTGTGACATTATTCAGCTAAACTAAAAACCTTTTTCCTTTGAAATAATTCTTCCTCTTCCCCTTTACTACAGAGATGTAAACTAAAAACATGCCCAGCACCACATACGCACAAACTGTATAAAGCTTTCTGCAAACTTTACACTCAGATGGCTGGGAAAATAACGAAGTAGGGAACTTCAGATCCTCAGGAATACTGACTCAGAGGAGTACAAACTCAAGGAGCCCAAAACACTCATTTTGTCTGTTTGTAATAGGTACAGGAACAGTCTCTAACACAATAGTAATATCCCTAAAACTTGCTGTTGCCTTCAACTGGCTTAAACACATTTAGAACATCATCAAGACAAAGAAGAATATAGATGCTGGGATCCACTCTTTGCAGCATTGCACAGTTTTACTGGATGCTGTATGCTAGTTAGAGTTGTAGGGATACCCAAAAGTCTCCATTTTTTTCTCTCATTTACATAAGCTTGTTGTTAGTGTTCTTGTGATAAGAAGCTTGAAAAATGCGACCAAACTACCTCCTTCTTAATGGTTTAAAAATACAGACAGCAGTTAAAAGAAAACCAGGATGCATTATTATTTTAAGTATCTCAGTCTGGAAGCCAGGCTTATGATTTTTAGGACATGGCTCATTATCTTTGGATGAGGGGTTTGTGTGTGTGTGTGTGTGTGAATATATTTTAGCATGTCTAGATTTTTCCAGCTTTTACAAAATCTAGCTGTTCTCCCTGCCATCAGTACTAGGGTTATCACATAGGAGGCCATCAATCAGTGACAAAAGTATTCATTGTTTCATGTGGTCTCTGTTACTAACTTTAACTGGAAAAGCAAATCCAGGACTG